>NC_031782.1:2386827-2438589 GCF_001522545.3 Parus major
ATTTTATTTTATTTTATTTCATTTTATTTCATTTAATTTTTTTAACGGAGGGCCTAGATTGAATAAATCCTTAGCAGGCTGTTTGGAAAAGGCCAAGCCAAGTCCCAAACTCGGGAGGATGGGTGTGGGCAGGGCTGTGGAGGGAACAAAGTGGCCTGTCTGAGCCGGCCAGGCAGACTCCTGCAATTACATCGGAGAGAGGAGCTGCCCACGTCAGTGAAAAATGAAAAGTATTTCTGTCACCCATGGCTTGGTGCACAAATCAAAGAGAGGGAGCTCACTTAGCATGAAACAGGCAAGAAACCCCAAAGCCCAGCGTGTTCCAAGAAGCTCAAATATACCCTGTCCTGAGAGCTGGGAAGGGAAGCAAACATCTTGGGTGGTTTGCACATCATGCCAGGGCTGCCAAGCAAAGCCAGGGCTACTCCCTGCCACGTGGAGAGGAGAATTATCAGGGGGAAAAAATCTGTCATCAACGTATTTCGGGAGGGTTTTTCAGCTGGGTTGGTGGTGATGGAAGTGCTGGTGTCAAACTAAAGGGAACTTAAATCCCAAGTTGTGTGATGAGGAGTCTTGGGAAACTCGGTCCTAAGTCCTGCTGGCAAAAATACCCCCTAAAAATGGTGGTGTTGCCCCTACAGGGTGTCCTTTCAAATCGTAAGAGTGTTCTAGAAACATCTGTGAGAGCTTTCTAGGGCTTCCCAAATGAAATTCCTGCCCCAGGAATTTCACCTTTCTGCAGCAGCCTCCTGGGAACTGCCTTGAGTTGGTTCAGTTCTAAGGGACAAAAGCAATTAGTGATGCTTGTGTCTAAGTATCATGCAGATCAGGTTAATGATGTGTAGAAATCCCATTGAGAGCTGTCTAAGGTTTGCTTGTACATATAATTTCATTGATTTACAAAACAGTTTCATTTTTCTTAAGCAATTGTCAACATTTTTAAACAGATGGAGAGTAGCTTATAAATTGTGGCTCTGTCAGCTTCTTACTGACATCAGCTAATCTTGAGGCCCAGTTGAGAAATAGGGCACAAGAAGTACTGAGTAATGAGATTCCAGACTGATTTATTTTAAATATGTATTTATTTAATTAAAAAAAGTTTATAAGGTACCTAAGCATAAATGTTGATTGTATATCAAATCTCTTTAAATGCAAACATATTGTCTCTAGGAAACACCCAAGATATTCCATAAGGGAAGATGAGAAAGAGAATAAATCCAAGATTTCCTAGTCTATGGAATTATCTTCTAAGGCAAGTAGAGAACTTCCCCATGATACTAAAATTAAATGGGGGGGGGGGGGGGGGAAGCAAAAATGCTCTGACATACCTCAGTGGAATAATGCAGTGAGAGAGATAAGTCAATGATTCCCAAGAGATCCATGGATAGTTTCCATCATGAACAACTTTAGCCAGTAAAGCAACTTTTGAGCTTGGATGAAGGGTGAAATTTTGAAACCCTGAGTCTGTGGGGGTGTGATTCACCTGACCAAATACAGAGATCTCCATCTGTGCTCGTCTAGACTGCCTTTACAGTCAGCACAGAGCAAACAGGCATTTCTAGGGCATGATTTGCCTTTTCCTAAAATAGTCATCTGGGATATGTCAGGCAACTGCTTGGAGACAGAAGTCCAAAGATGACTTAGCAGTATGGAAATCTGTGAGCCAGAAAATCGTGTTCTGCAATTCAGAGCTCGCTTCTGAAAGCCGAGGCTTTTTTTTTTTTTTTTTTTTTTCCTCAAGACCTACGTGGAGAGCCATAAACCACGAGGTTTCAGAACCACAACCTGACCTGAACCACAATCCCTGGCTGAGGATCCATCCCAGGGAAGCTGTTCCTGCAGGTCTGAGCTGCTTCCCTCCCATGGGCTGCGATGGGACCCATGGTACAGCCGGCCCATCTCAAACCATTTTGAAAAATTTCTTCCTGAAGAATAATTGGGTTTTCAGCAATTGCTTTGAGGCTGATTTTTAATCCTTTTTTCCCACAGAAAGTGTTATCCCAGCAGTCACGGAGGAGTCTGTCGGAATCAGCCAGAGGAGGGCACTTTTGAGCTTTGGGAGACCTCTGGGCCAGTGGGGCCGAAGGTGCCGCGTGTCCCATTAGTTTTATTTGCTGGTCACATCCTTGAAATCCTCCAGCTGTAGGCTGGGGTCGGTGCCTGTCCCCTGGCACGGGTTGTGGTGGCTCCCATCCCTTCCAGACTCCTCTTGGTCGCCAGTTGTGGTTCTGTCTGTCAGGAGGTGGCAAAGAGCCAAAGGTTCCTCTACGAGGGCTGATGGAATCCCAGGATCATTTGGGTTGGAAAAGACATCCAAGACCACTGAGTGCCACCTGTGCCCCATCCCCAGCTTGTCCCCAGCCCAGAGCTCTGAGTGCCACCTCCAGGGATGGGATCCAACCCTCCCTGGGCACTTCCAGTGCCTGAGCTCCCTTTCCATGGGGAAATTCCTGCTGCTGTCCACCCTGAGCCTCCCCTGGCCCAGCCTGAGGCCGTTCCCTCTCCTCCTGTCCCTGTTCCCTGGCAGCAGAGCCCGACCCCCCCGGCTGTCCCCTCCTGCCAGGGACTTGTGCAGAGCCACAAGGGCCCCCTGAGCTCCTTTTCTCCAGGCTGAGCCCCTTCCCAGCTCCCTCAGGAATTCTCCAGCCCCTTCCCAGCTCCATTCCCTGGACACAGCCCCCCAATGTCCATCTTGCTGTGCAGAGCCCAGAACTGGACACAGTCCTCGAGGGGCCTGTGACAGAGAGGGACAATCACTGTCCTGGTGCTGCTGGCCACGCTATTTTTGATGCAGACCATGGTTCTCCTCGCCCAGCTGGACACTGACACATCTGTGCTGCAGAGTTTGGCTGTGGATGAAGGCGCTGGTACCTCACTGGAAGCTTTTTGTGCAGGAGATGGCTGAGCCAGCTGATGCCCTGAGATTCTCCAGTGCTGATGGACTGAAAAGGGCACAACCTGCAGGGCTGGGGCTGCCACACCACTGACTTCAGTTGTAGCCACGCTGGGGTCAAGCTGAAGGCCTGGGCCGGTTGTTGCTGTGCTGGGTGATGTCCAGCTGTGTGTGGAGCTAGCACGGCCCGAGACAGGACACGGATTGTTCCCTGTCACTCACCCCCAGGGCCAGAGGTAATGGATACCTTTCCAGGATGGGTTTGCCTTGCTGTCCATCGCCTCATATTGGTTTGGAAGTGTGGGGCCTGTCTTGGCCTCCTTCAGGACGCTCCTCCCTGGGAAGGTCAGGCCTTGCGTAGCAGCGGAGCCGAGATGCGCTCAGCTCCTGCGGAGAAGTATTTTCAGGGAAAGTATTTAAAACATGAGCAGCAGGGGAGTGGGGTGGAAGTGGCAAGGAAAGTGAAATCCGTAGGTTTTGTGCATATGTTGGCTTTAAAGAGTGGGGGACCCCTGCTGAGCTCCTTGGCACGGCGAGCCAGGCCAGTGAGGACAGCAGCAGATGGGTTCATTACCGATAATATTCATTATCACCCCTCGGGGCCAGCCCCTCTCCATCCTCCTGGTGGGAGCATGGGAAGGAACACCGTGTTCCCAAGCAGGGAGAGATGAGAACACAGGGGGAAGTGCTTGCCTGGGGGACAAAAAAAGCCTGATCACACCACACCAGTTCACGTGAGGAGATGCTGGTCCTAAAGCACCCCCCTTCCCTCAGCCTGCAAACCTAAATTCAAATGCACCATTAAGAACCACTAAATGCAGTGGGAATCTGGTTTATCTCAGAGGAGGCTCCCCTGGCATGACCCCATCAGGGCATTAATTCCAGTGGAGCTAGCTGGAACTTGAACAAAAACAACACCAACAGGCAGAACTTCAGCAAACAGAGTAAATCTTGGTTAATCCAACATGAAGGAATTCCCTACTGGAAATGGACTCATGCTTCAAATTTGTTCTTACTTAGCATGTAATGGTGGTTCTCTGAAAGCAGAGAAATGGTAATTTTTCAACACCCTGGCTCCTTTAAAACTTCATTTGTAGGAACAAAGGTATCCTTTCCCAGGGAATTGTTAGGGTTTGTGCAGGCTCTTATCTTTCCCAGAAGTTGTGATGTGCAAACAAATAAATCCATGTAAGACCTTGCAACCCTTGGTCAGGCTGTAATGGCTGCTTTGGTGCAAAAAAATTGGTTCCTTCAGCCAGTGTTATTCTCACTTTTTCCCTCCAAGTGAGTGTGTGACTGTGGATTTTATGGAGAAAGGTCCAAAAGTGAGTTCTAGACCTGGTAAGGATTCTGAGCTGGGATTTGGTGGAGTGGTCAACCCCTTTCTGCCCGACACTACCTCAAAAGCTTGGAGAACTTATGTGCTGGACTTGGAAGTGTGCAGGCTGGAATTTCTATCACTTCTTTCCCAATTATCATTGTTTACACATGAAGCCACCTGTTTTCTTGGGACCTTGCCATGGTGAAAATAAGTTGGTTTTTTTTTTCCATGTTCCCAAGAAAAGGAGAAGACAGACCCAAAAAAAAAAAAAAAAGGAGGCATTTTAACATTTATGAAGAAAAAGCAAATATGTATTGCAACAGACCTGGAAGGGCCAGAATGGACTGAATGTTCCTAAACCTTTATGGTAATTTGCTCCAGTAATTTCCATCATAATTAAGAAGCTGATAGCAAAGCCATTATTGCAATGAGTCAGGCTTGCAAGATCTGCTTCCACAGCAGCCATAGCTGCAGGCTGCCCATACCCTGCATTTAAATGTTATTAGTTTAGAAGTGGTTACTAGAAATATATCTGTTAAATGGAAAGTTTAGAGCAATCCAGATATAGGAAGCTGATAATGAACCCCAGCTGCAGGGAAATGAGGAGGTTTTATGCACACCTTGTCTCTGCATCCACCTTTGCCTCCAGAAATACGACAGAGTAATCGTGAGGGATTTTTAATTATTTTTTTTTTTAGGATGCTGTGTCCTGGCTGTTTCCCTGCTGCTGCCTCTGCCTTTCCTCTGATGTGGATGTGAGAAAGAAAATCAGTCCAGCTTGGTGAAGGCAGATACAGCAAAGATCACTCTTGATTTTTCTTCTTATCTGTCCAAACAATGTTCTTTATCTCCTGCCCACGTTGACTGCCATGAAAACTGTTGGGTATTGAGTGCTTCTAAAAAGCCAAGTGAGTTACCCAGGTGCCAAAATAGGAAGGTGGATTGTACATGTTTTCCCTCTGAGTGTCATGGAGCTGTTATTAATGACAGATGGTTGATACAAACAGATTTCAGCCCTGGGATTGTTCTTGCAAATTTGCTGGTCATGGTTTGTGCTCCATGATAAAATGACTGAGGGGTTTTGGGGTTTTTTTTTTTTGGTTTTTTTTAAGTGAGAGAATAGGAAATGCTGAATAATGGTGAGTCTGGTTCAATTGTCAGTTCCCTCCATGCCCCACAGATTGAGTTACTGGTAAGAAGGACGGCAATGACCCTGTGATGCCCCACTGCAGGGAATGCTCAGGAACAGCAGGATAACAGAGAGCAAGGACACCTCTGGAATTTGGATAGAGCTCAAAATGTGCAATTGGATCTTCCAACCTTCCCTCTCTGCAAGACACCGATTGATTCCTCCTCTTTGGGGCAGGTGTTTGCCAGATTTGTTGTGGGATGTGCCCCACATGGAGCAGGGAATCTCCCAGCCTGTTGTCCAGAGTGATCACCAGGGAAAAGCTGAAAGAACAGCATGGAGCTGATGCCTTCCAAAACTACAGGTCTTCTACCAACCTTGCTACCACGTGAGGGCCTGGCTTTCTGCTGGGCTATTTTATATTAGCTTTAAAAATATTTTCAATTCATACTGAAAAGGGACAAAAAAATGACTCAAGTTCAGCCTTCTGCTCCTAATACTTCAGATCTACACCCAGTTGCTTCTTTTAGTCCCAGCCAGATACCCTGGGAAGGCAAATGCTCCTGGTTATGGATTGAGTCCCATTTCCAAAAGGAACTTTAGCAGAACAGCCCGGCCCTCTGGTGTGGGATGACGTGAGATGGATTTGAAGGGTCCTGTCCTTCAGGCAGCTACAAAAGCTGGTTCTGTTTGCCCCTGGCAGCAAACACAGAGGTTCTGTGGGTGCTTCCTGAACCCCATGCCTGATGTTAGTGGCACATTGACCCTAGAAGGTGACGGGGATCCCTGGCTGCACCCCAGTGAATGGAGCACGTGGTGGCATTTCCCTCCCTGGGCTCGCACACGGCGCTGCAGATTCTCCTCCGGCACGTCGGGATTTGCAGTCCTGGCACGTGCTGCCCGTGGGAGTGCTCCCTGCAGCACATTCATCCCTCCTGGCACACTGAGCCTCAAATATCTTCTTTGCATGGCTGGGGAAGAGCACAGAAGTGTAATCACTTGCTCGGAGAGCAAATGCAAGATATTATAAAAAGCTTTTGCAGGATGACTCAGGAATAAGAATTACTGCATGCTGTCTAGTAAGAATTCTAAAGCTCTTATAACTGAGGGGGGTTTTTTCCATTTTATGACTTACCAAAAGCCAAGGTTGACCTATTAGCTCACATTATGACTAAAGTATCAGCCACAGGATTATGCAGCAGTTGAGTTTAATGTTAGTCTTGAAGCTAAGCCCAAGCAAAGTTGACATTACGATCTGAGCTAATTGTGACTGTAGAATAGCAAGAAATCATTTAAGGACACTCGCTTTCACAGCTTTAGGTTGGTTCCTGGGGACATGAATGAACTGTAAATCTCAACTTTCCCTTCCTTTGGGAACTGAAATTCTAGGTGAAGATAAAGTGTTCAAATAATTGCACAAGTCTTTCATGCAGGAATATCAGATAATTCACAACCAGACTTGTGCTTCTGATAAATTTTTCAGCTTTGCTTAGCTGATCTGAAAATTCAGATGAAAAGCCTTGATTTTAAATTAAATTAAATTAAGCAGGCAGGATAAAAAATTCCAAACTAACTCCGAAATAAATTCAAGTAAAAAAAAAAAAGATGTTTAACTCATATGTTTGGTTGTGGGTTTGTTTAGTTTAGTTTGGTTTGGTTTATTTTTCTTTTTTAAATTGTGGTTTGTTTATGGTTTTTTCCTTTTTTTCCCCCCTTTTCCCCACTTGGAGATGTATATTTTTCAATGGAAACAATTTGCTAGAGTTAATATAGAATCATGGAATGGTCTGGTTTGGAAGGGTCTTTAAAGAACATCTTTGCCATGGGCAGAGACACCTTCCACTGTCCCAGGCTGCTCCAAACCCCATCCAGCCTGGCCTTGGACATTTCCAGGGATCCAGGGGCAGCCACAGCTGCTCTGGGCACCTGTGCCAGGGCCTGCCCACCCTCAAAGGGAAGAATATCCAAGCCAAACCTACTTATTTTCAGTTGGGAGCCTTGGCCTCTCACTCTAGACTCCTGTAAATAGTCTCTCTTTATCTTTCCTGTAGTTCCTTCAGGCACTGGAAGGAATTTACATCCAGCCAGCTTGCTGCTGCTGGTTTCATTTTCCTTCCTCTGCAGGATTTTGCCCAGTTCTGTTCCCAGTCAGTGGCAGAGACCCCCACCCTCGTGGACAGAAGCTGGGCAGCTCTTAGGAGAACACTTCAGGATAATCTCCCTCGACCAAGACCCAAAATGAAGGGCATGGAGAGCTGGTGAGATTTAGAGGATTGACTCCAGGAATGGCAGGCTGGAGCTGTGGCTGTGGGGAGCAATGGGAGGTCTGGCTCCCAGGAGCTGCTGAAGGAACAAAAAGTTCCTCCTGTCCCTGGCATGGGCTGAGCTAAGGTTGGTGGTGAGCTCCTGACCCAGCACAGGATGTCTGTGGGATGGGAGGGAGGCTTTTTGGAAAAGAACTTCGAGCACTTCTGCAGGAAAAAGTTCTGCAAACAACTGTGTTTAATCTCGGTCTCTGCTCAGATGTGGGTGCTCGTGGTTTGCAAAGTTTGTTCAAGGAGGGGTCAGCAGGGTAACTCCAGCATGATGGACACTGGAGATGTCTTACTCCTTTACAGAAAAAAGATTTGAATAGGGCAGGACATCTCTGAGCTGCCAGTGGAGTGAACTCTGAGCACTGCCTGGCCCCAGCCTGTGGTGGCTTCAGTTACAATAAATGTGTGTATTTTATGCTCCCAGTAATTACCTCATTAGGGGCACTTTGAAAGCAGATAGTGCTTGATCTTTTGGTTGAAAAGTTTTCCAAAATGTGGAAACTAAGAGGAGAGAGAACAGAAGGAATTCTTTAGAGCTCACATCTTGTATAATGTGGGGACTGAGAAAACAGATCTCGGTTCAATAGGTTCTGACTCTCTTTTATATTTATGCCACTTCAAGCAGGATCAGAGAAGCTCAGTTAAGAAATTCTGTGCATGCAAACTATTGGAGTTCCATTTTTCCCCTTTGTCTTGCCATGCAATATATAAAACATTTGTTAAAAGCCTGTGAAGCTCTTGGGACCCCTCCACCTAAAATTATTATTGCAAAACCAAGTCTTGCAGGATTTTGCCCCATCTGGAAGGTCCCAGCCTGGAGACACTATTTGTGAGAAATAATTACACGAGATAAAGAGAAGTGTTTGGATTAGGGCTGGGTAAGAAATTGTAGCAGTCACTGCTGAAAATCTTGGGGTGAAAAAGTTCTGAGGAGGAAAGGACCAAGGAACAGCAGAGAAGATGGGACCTGGTGGGAAAAGGCTGGATAGCAAGAAGAGGAGTGAGGGTAGGGTTATTGAAATGCTTTATTCATTTAAAAGAGACCCCAAACAAACAAATACACAAAAAAGGCTTCTAGTTGGGCCAGCTCCAGGGATCTGCAGTCTCATGGGTGACTCCAGGAGAAGACACACTCCTTGCTTTACTTGGAATAGAGGGGAGAAAAATGATGAGAGCGAAAAACCCACACAGAGTGATAGGAAAAAGAAAGCAACCCTCAGCATGGAAGAGCTGTGCTGGGAAAAATGTGAACAACTCATGAGGATGTTGCTGTTATTTGTTCCAGTACTTAATATTCTAGACAAAGAGGGCTGTTCTCTGAATTTCTTCGTGTGACCTTATTGTGTATTTGGATGTATTTGCTGGTGACCTGGAGTTTTGGATGGGCATTGGCTGGAAAATTTTTCCTTACAGAGATTGTTTTCTTGTTTCATAATAGGAGAAGTTTAACCCTTCTAGGAAAGGACAACTGGGGCCTCGTTTCTCTGATACTGCCAATAATAACAGTTACTGGTTGCTTGTCCAAACATTCTTTCAACACAAATGACATTTTGTACAGCATATATTTTTTTTCCAGAAATATTTAAATTGTTTTCTAAATGCAGTGGAAATTTTGATATGGATTTAATGGTTGTGGAAACAGGCCCTTGAGGGGAAAATTCAATATGTTCTCCTCTGATTTTCTTTTCATCTTCTTGCTCTTGTTATCTTAATTTCAGTGGATATTTCCTGTGCAAGGATGGAGTTACTGTCCTGTCCTCAGAACCTCTGGTGGCCCTTCCTCTTTTTGACATGTGAGTATAACTACACTTACTTTATTTGGCACATTTATACCAATAAGTGAAGCAAATTCCTCTGTGCTGGTGTCAAATAGAGACAAGGAAACCTCTTGTGACAGAAATAGGTGATGAAGTGGCAGATGCCAGGTCACTGTTCATATCATAAACAATTCTGGCTAATGTTGTTTGCATTTCTGCTTGTTTCTAAACCTGAATGGGTGAGATGAACCCACACCATGCAGCCAAATCGTCATTTTTTGGTCACCTCATGATGTTGGCAGGACCTGGTGCTGCTGGAGAACCAAAGTCTGGAGATGCCAAGACATCTTAGATGTCACTTCACCTCAAGAAATCTGCCAGCCTTGCAGGATTTGGGGAAGATAGGGCTGTGAAGATGATGTATTTAAACAGGGAATCAGTGGGCTGCTAAAATTTTTGTAATAAAAAATTGTTTGCTGCTGAAATTCCACGATCAGTAAGGCCTGGTGGGGCTGCAGCTCGATGCTGTGGTTAAAATATCCCCACACAACTTCCCCTGGGGCAGCTCTGTGGTGTGTGAGATGTGCTCATGTGGCACCAGGTCTGCTGCTGTTCAGTCCAGAGTAGCTCAGGCATTAACAAGAGTTCTATAAAAAAGGCCAGAAGAGATAACAATACATGAGTTTTCCTACTCTGTCACTAGCAGAGGTAGGTTTGCAGCCAGCCAGGTGCTGGCTGAACACACAAACCTTGGAATATTGCACTCACGGGCTGGTGTGTGGAGAGGGAGCATCTGGGACCATCCTCGGAGAGGATTCCTGGCTTTTCCCAGGAATTCCTCCTCTTGCACATCACAGCAAATTCCAAGTGCAGCAGAAAGACAGAGTCATGCCTCAGACCTTTCCAGATCCTATAGGAAACGGCCAGGACCATGGACCACATCCATATGTTGTCAGAGCTGGCTAAACCCTCTCGCAGTCAGAGCTGCAAGCTGAATAACTGGAGCCTTGCATCAGATTTGGAAAACAAACTGTTCTGTTTCATTCCCCATCCTCAGCATGGGGAGCAGGGATAACACTTCAGCTGGCAGCCCTGGCCATGAGGTTTAACAGAATGCAGCTCATTCTTCCATGACTCTCAGCCCTGGAGTGTTGACAGCAAGAGACTTGAAGTGGGCCAAGGAAATCGATGCTGGATGCGAGTCAGGTACAAGGCTGAATTCAGCTTGGATTTAATGTTATTGAAATACCACAGGTGGTTTCTGTTAGGGTTTGGCCTCATGTGGCAAGACTGAAGTCAGGTCAGCTGTTCAGTGAGATCCAGCCTTGAATTCTCATGAGCATGGGGAGCTGAGTGAGACTTCAGTCACACCTGGAGCACAAGATTGTCCCTTTCCTGTTTGGGTGTGAACTTGGGACCAGAAATCGCCGGGGCCTGAAGTGTACACAGAAATCAGAGTGGGTTTGTGTGAACACAGGTTTTAGTTTTCTTTAGCTTAACTGGGATTTGCACCAGTGAGCTGTGACACGGGGCTGGGGTGCCTGGGAGTTGACCCTTTCCCTTGTTAATCCATGGTTGTTTTATCAACTTCCCGTTGGTCACAGGGGAGCCTCAAGGTGTGTTTGCAGAAAAGCCGTGGGAGGGTTTGAGGCTGAGTGAGAAACCACAGCAGCTCCTCATGCCCTAAGCTGTGTCCTTGAGTGTGCTGAGGCTGAGCTGCTGGGAAGGAGGTGCATTCCATCTCCAGGCTCTGGTTTATCCTGTGATTTTTTGGACCTTGCAATGCTCGAGGATGTTCTGACATTGAAAAATACCCACCAATGTAACAAGAGGACTTTCCAAGCTGTTTGAGGATCTGGTTTGCCATGTCTTGATCAGGATTGGCTTTTACTGATGTGCTTCAGTTAGAAATGCTCTGGGTAAGTGCCAGAGCCAGGATTGATGTGGAATTATGATCATGGTTAGGTATGAGCAGAACATTCTATGAGCAGGGCACTTCCAATGCTATACCACAAAACAAGGGTGATTTCCATGCTTCCTGAGACAAGGGGCATAAAAGGAGAAAAACACCTGTCTGCTGGGTGAAAGTCACCAGCCAGGAGCCCAGAGAAAGCTGTTGGGGTGACATACAGACCAGAGGGGACATCACCAAATGCCATAAGGCTCCAGGGTGGGTCTCTTGTGACATTTCCCTCTCCCCCACTCTTTAATCAGTATAGAAATACAGGCAGTTCCTCTGATACTTTTCACTTACACTTTTGTGGTGTTAAAGTGACAGTAAGAGCTGGAATTGAAAGACTTTAATGCAGTCAGATGTGTTAGAGTGGCACCACTTTTCATCTCCCAGCCCTGTCTCTGAGTCCCCTGTACAGTGACACAGACACCGTAAAACACAACCAGCAGAGCTCTCCTGTGAAAAGGCTGTGAATACCCAAAGATGGGTCCAGTGGACTATAAATGGAGGAAATTAAACATTTCCTTGTCTCTTTGGACCTCAGAGGAATCTGTGCCGGCTGCAGGGGACAAGAAGTATCACCAACCACATCCTTGATTGTCTAGGCTCAGTATTAGTGGGAACTGACCCCAGCCTAAGCCTTGTCTCTGCTGTTATTTTCCAGCTCAGTCACTGGTGATATGATTCAGGATGGTCATTAATTAGCTGGTTTACTGCCTCATTTACATTTTTACCCATGATTTACTAATTGTAGTCAATTATTCTCGATTAATTTGACAGTGAAAAGGGTGGCAGTTATTTCAGGGCTGGCTGGTTTATTAATTCCAATCCATGAGCAGCAGAGAGTTCTGTATTTTTCTGTTGAGTTTCAGCAGTGCCAGTCACAAAGATTTTGAGCTATTTCACTCTATTTCTAAAAGAAGACTTTTCTCCTTCACTGGTTTGATTTTAAATATTCAGCTCACCCTCTTCCCCCTCCTCCCCATGCATGGAGGATTTGGATCCCAGAGTCTGGTTTTGGGTATCCTTAGCCAGTAAAATGGTCAAATATGGCTTCCAAAATATACAAATTGCACAAGAGCTGGTTTCTACCAAAGGGCTGTTTTTTGCAGAGTCATTTTTTGCTTATAACTACGTCCTAGCAAAGCCTGAGGGACCTGTAAGAAGGATTTGTGGAGCCAGAGAGGTGGTTTTGGTTTTGTTTTTTTTAATCCCTTCAAATTTCACCTCTATTTCTGAGGTCGAATCATACATAAAAATGAGTTTATATTAAAAAGAACAATAAATATAAAAACAAAAAAAAAAGAAGAGAGAAAAGTGCAAATCCTTCTCCTCCAGCTCTGGCTTTACCCAGGTATGCAGCAATTTTGTTTTATCCCCGAAGCACCCATTGTGTGAGAAAGCCTCGTCTGCACCAGCCTAAGCCTGCAGCTGATGGATAAGGCTGCTTCAATTTCCCTCAGCCATTCCCACTCTTGGATTGTACATTCAGGGGGAAAATCCTGCCTGGCACCCCGGAGCCGGCGGCGTTTATTAACTCGCGCGAAGTGGCGAGCGATGTCCCAGCGCCGCGGAACAAAAGCGCCCAGTGTTGAGCCTAAATCAAGGTCCTAAATCATGGGCCGTGCTGTGACAAACTGCACCGGGCTTGCCAGTACTTTTAAAACCAGGCTTTCTTGCCAGGCTGAGAATCCATAGAGCCCAGCCAAAGAAAACAATGGGAGGGAGCCAGGGTTCTCCCAAGCCTTGGCATGAAATCCACAATAGTAGCTTTGGCTGGGCTCCACGGGCTTGAGCACATGCTCCAGAAGGTCACTTCAGAACACTGGAATTGCTTGGTATTTATTTGCAGACATAATTAAAAAATAAAAAATAAAAATAGAAATTAGAAATTTAAAATGAAAAAAAATAAAAAATAAAAAAGAAAAAAGAAATAAAAATAAAAATAAAAATAAAAAAGAATAAAAAACAAACAAAAATTTAAAGACAAAAAAAATAATATAAAAATAAAAAGCAAAACTAAAAAGCAAGAATAAAAATAAAAATAAAAATAAAAAATAAAAATTAAAAAATAATAAAAAACAAACAAAAAAGCAAGAATAAAACAAAAATAAAAATAAAAATAAAACCCCTAAATTAAAAAAGAATTAAAATAAAAAAAGCAAAAATAAAAATAAAAAATAAAAGCAAAAATAAAATAAAAATAAAAATAAATTAAAACTAAAAATAAAAATAAAAATAAAATTAAAAAAATATATATATAAAAATAAAATGTGCTGTGAGATGGAGGGGGAAGCTAAATTACATCAGGGGTGATGAGCAGCACAGCAGGTTTTGGGAGGGAGAGTGGATTTGATGTCCCAGGTTGTCCTCAAAGCCCTCAGCATTTTGTCATGGCCACTCAGGGGGTGTTCACTGACCTTTGGGGTCACGTTTGGGGGTCACTGCTGAGCTCACCTGAGAAGAGGTGACAAATTTATTTAACAAATCTCCTCTCTGCACCTCTCCTTCCTGGCAGTCCTGCTGGAAAAGTCAGGAGCTGAGCAGATCATTAGGAATAGAAAACTGCCCCGAGTCTAAAGCCTGGCTCTGACCAACTCTGAGCTGGGCAGGGGGACTGCCAAGCCAAGCTTACTGTGAATTTCAGGGCCTGGATTGGATGGTGTAAAAGCCCCTCTGATACAGGATGTTTGGTCCTGATGCTCACAATTCAGGATGTTTGCTAGTGGGACCCTACAAGCCCCCTATCCCTAAAAATGATCCCTGAGCACAGGGAAAGACATGGGTCTGAAAATCCTTGAGCTGTCTCTGCTCTTAACGTGAAGTATCCAGGAGTCTTTACTATTTACATTTTAAAAAAGAAACCACATTTGATTATTCAGCATTCTTCTTTACATTTTTATTGCCATTTTGCAGAGCTCTGAAGACCAGAGAAAACCTTTCTGCTTGACATATTTAATATTTTAGCACTTCATAGTGTCTTTAGACAAAAGCATCCAACATGCATATGTGTTTTGGCAGCTCTGCTTGTGGCCTCTGTTCTGTCTCTGGCCTTGAGAAGCAAAAGAATGAAAGAAAAAAGAAAACCCAACAACTTTAAACTGGGTCAGGATTGTTCCCTTTATTTTTGTTGATAGCTCCATTTGGGATTTGCATTGATAGAGAAGGGGAGGGGGGGGAAAAACACATGCCCCAAGCATATGTCCTTGAAAAACAATGTCACATCTTAATTTTCTTGGGCTGGCAGTGCCTGCGTTCCACACTCTCTGTGATGTAGAACTAACGAGGATAAAAGTGCAAGAAAACCTAAAACCAATTGCAGCACACCCAGGAGCTCACCCTGTGTGTGAAATTCAGGGTGCTGGAAGAGAAATCCAGGCCATGCAGCCATGGCAGCCCAGTGTTTCTAGCTGGGGATTGTTTTAGGCAGGATTCTGCACCCATGGAAAACCAAAAGCAAGCAGAAGTGCTCCTGGCATCACTTTGGTGTCAAATACTTGTCCCGGTGATCTTCGGAGCTCAAATCCGCAGAAGCGCAGTTGTTGGGAGAGACTAAAGGCGTGGATTGAGGGTTTTCTTCTGGGCATTCAGAATCTTTTTCCCTGTGTTTTAATGCCCTGTGTGCAGCCCAGGAGCTTTGTGCACATGAGCTGTGTGTTGCTGATACCGTGGCGATGATTAGTAACCCCAAAAGAGATCAGTGCTCGCAGCCAGGACACTGAGCCTGGGGTGAGGGGCTGCCCTGGCCCCACCAGGCCAGCATTTCCTGCCTGTTTCCACCTGTTTTCCTTTGGTTTAAGGCATAACTTTCTCCTGGGAGAAGAGTTTTTTTGACAGAATTTGTGCACACAGTGATTTGCACCATGAGTTCCTGTTATCTGCAGGGGCTTCCTTGGTAGTGCCTATAGCAGCAGGGGTAGAAATAATAGAAATAATCATAACCTAAGCCAGCAGCTGGTGGGAGAAGCAGCAGAAATTTGCTGTGACCTTCCAGGTGTCACATAACAGCTCAGTGTCAGGGCACTGAAAAGAAACTCCCTGTGTATCCTGTCTGCCAGCCCAGTGCTCTGAGCTGGAGGGGACAGCACTGCCTGGTGACATCTCCTGATCTGGGTTGATTTACAGCCTGTGCAGAGGCAGGGAGAAAGAAGTGAATGATACACAGAGTTCTTTGTAACTGTGGATTTTCATTTTTGCTGTGTTATTTTAAGTCCTAACCTTAAAATTCTGTTAACCTTCAACCCTGTTAAACCTAACCCTGTAATTCCTGTTGTCTTCTAGCCCTGACTATTGTAAATTTAGCAGTATCTTAGCTGCCTTGTGTTTAAGAAAGGGAATAGTCATTGGGGCATTAGCCCAGGAACTGGGATTTTTTAAAATTTCCAAGTCCTCATTGTTTTCAGAGATCTCCTGAAAGTCCCTCTGCTTCTGTGAGTTCAGGTAAAAGAGGAATCTCAACTGACAAGTGTTAGATAAATGCACAGAAACGTGGGGGTGCCCCAAATGTCTTAGTTTGTGGTTTTTATTACCAGGATTTTTTAACCTTTGTGATTTGTAGATGTATGACTGGTCCCTGCCAGGAACCTGGGACTGCTCTGGATTTTGCCATCAGATGGTTCAGTCTTCACTGGGAAGTTACCTGTCCTTAGCAATCCCATGTGTTTTCCCAGAAAATAGACTGATAGAGCAATGCTGAAAGATTGTCAGCCTGTCCTCTAAAGCCTTTAATCCTTCAGAGTAAAAGTGGAATGCTCACCTTTACCCAGTTCCTCTCACTGCAGCTGGGATCTGCTGGTCCCCTGCTCCCTTCCTCCACACTGCATCCTCTGGGAATGGACATCTCATCTTCCCAGAGCCTCACTTCTGAAGGGAGTCACCCTGGGGAATGTCACAGCTTTGTGCTGCTATAATTTGGCAGGAGTGTTGAAGTCAACACTTGTTTGGTGTTAGTTTTGGCAGGGCCAGGGTCGTATCAAGGGACGCTGTCCCAAGCTGAGGAGAACTTCCACATTCTCCAGGTATTTATCTACCACTGACCCTGGGAGTTTACACAGGGAAAAGCATGGAAATGGTTAATGTGAGATGCTTGGGCGGGCATCTCCCTGCCTGTCAGCTTCCCATCCCTCCCAGATGTGACACCTGATAGGGAACCACTGGTGGGAACTGACTGGAGGATGCAGAGGAGGCAGATAAGAAATAGCATGAAATTGTCTTTTGCTTCCCTGTGAGTTCGAGGGAAGAAACCAGCAGGTGTTTTCCAGGGGCAAATGGCATGAACTGAACACCAGAAACCCAACTCTCATCTCTCAGGATAGTCTTCCTAAGCCTCTTGTGAACCTCCCTTGGCTCTGGCGGGCAGCTCAGCCTGGTGGCTGAGCAGGTTCAGATATCTGCACATCTGTAAATAATGAACAACAGCAATTCCACGTTCTCTCAGAGACACAAAGCAGCACATTGAGCACTGCTGGCAGGGAGCAAAGCCCAGCAGGACCAAGCTTAGGGCTGCTGATTTGAATTGTCCCCTGTGTTAAAGGGACATCCTTGCCACGGTGGAATTGTCTGACACCCAGCACTCCCAGCCTTCCTGGTTCCTTTTCCTTCTGCCTCTCTGTGCTGCTTACTCAGCCAAAGAAAGGGCTGACTAATATTGGAAAGATTTGCCTTTCCTTTCCCTCCATCCTTCTTTTGGCTTGCTCCTTTCTTAAAAAATTACACACACACAGCTTTGATGTCCAGATGTGCAGATGGGGAAACTGAGGCACAGGAAAAGGCCCAGAGCTGGCAGGTGGGACAATATCAGTGCAGGAGAGAGCAGCAGAGCCAGGCAGAGAACCAGCCTCTCCTGATCTCTCATCCTGTGCCCAAGAGTTTCAGATGGATGCCACCCCAGTTGTGGAGAAATGAATAAATTCTTGCACAGATCACCCCTGACACTTTCCACATTCACTCCCAGCTCCTGAAGAGCCCCAGGTCACCTTCTGCAGCAGGTCTCAGAGCCAGCCTTCCCTTTGGCACATCTGGATCTCCGTCCCAGGCCCTGTTTGCATTGCACACACACCAGCAGTGATGGAAAGGCAGTGCTGGTGCAGACCTGGAGCTGTGCCAAGGCTTAGTGAGCAATCAGAAAGGGGAAGGAACGTTCTTGGTGCTTATTTGTCACTGCTGCTGCTCCCAGGGGTGTCCTTTAACCCTCTGAGTTCAGCACTGCATCGTGTAAGTTGGGTTTCTGTGCTCAGTGGAGTGTGTAATTGTCTCTCTGAGTGTTCAAATACCATTTGGGGAGCAGAGGGGGACACCCAAGCACATAAATGACTTATTTATGCCAGGTTCACATAGATTTCACTTTCTGTTTGGATTACAGGACTGCTGGCAGTACAGGCACCTCTTCCTCCTGCACCAAACTCAGGAGGTGATCTTAATTCAGGGTTGTCAGTGATCTCTGTGCTGCCTTTCCTGGAGTTAGCTAAAATAAGCTATGAAGTGAAAAGAATTGGATTTTTGACCTCAAGTTGGAGCCGAGGTCCTCATTTGGTATTCTGGAATGTGAAGTGATATATTCAGAAAGGTTGCTCGGGATTATCTAAAAGTATAAAATGAAAGAAGTGCTGCTATTAATATACATCTATAAAGAGAAATTTTTATGAATGTCACCACGTACTGTTCTGCCCCTACCCAGTCCTGCCAGCCAGCAGCAGAGAGCAGAGCCCTCTCCCAAGGGGAATGTTAATGTGGGAAGTTAACTCTGCAGCTCCGAGGAAACCTTGGATGGTTCTGCAGGCGCTGGGGTGGCAGTGGTGAGAGCCAGGGAGGGGAAAAAAGGCAGGGGAGAGCCAGGCCAGCTCTGACTGGACACTTGGGAACGTGGCCCTACAAAACGGGCAGGGCTGCAGAGGAAGACAGAGGGATGTGCTGGCTTGGAGATTTGGCCCTGGAGCAGGAACATTGCTGAGAGCAGGGTGGAAGCTCCTTGCTAGAGACAAATGCAGCTGTGGTTAAGGTGGTTCTTGAGGGCTGCCTCTGTTCAGGCCATTTAAGAGGAAATGTGTAAACCTACACCTGCAAGGAGCACATTGGTGTGGGGCTGAGCCAGGCCCCGTGGAGGTCGGGAAGAATCTTTCCACTGACTTCAGTGGGCTCTGAGTCCAGGTCCCTGGTGATTGGCTTGAAGTGACACACAGACTATTTCTGTCTGACAGTTTTTTCCTTTCTGCATCTTCCAAAAACACCAGCAAGAGGAGAGCAAGTCAGGACTTCATCTGTTTTGCTCAAGCAGGACTGAGGATTGCATTATTCACCACATCCCAGGGCTGGCTCTGGAAAATGAGGGATGCAACACTGCAAAATCCAGAGATTTTGGGGGTTTTTTTAAATTTTTTTTTAATGAGATAAGTAATCTGAGCCATTTGCTTTCCTGTTGTACAGACTGAATCCATGGAATGGTTCAAAGTGATGGAAAGATCTCTGGAAACATTAACAATGAGCTGTTTACTTGCTTTGGCGCATTCCAGATCGCAGCGGGCGTGTGAGATATTTTCTTTCTAAATCTGTAGAAACAACTAACAAATCCTGCAATGATCTATGAAAAAAGGGACACTTGCCAGGAGGAGTCTAACACAGTACTTGGAATTTCAGGGCTCACTGTGCCTTTCAGTTCTTTTTCCTTGAAGTTGCCTTAATCTAAACTTTAGTTCCTCACCCGTGCGTGGTGTGAGCTCTCCTGCAGCCGTCAGCACCATGGATCAGTGGAGGCCTCCAACTCTATGATTAAAGCATTAATCATCAAATTCTTCTCTGCTGCCTCACTGCAGAAGTTTCAAAGGAGCTTGGTTGCTCTTTTGTGGATTGATGTAGCTCTAGGGGCTTTGACAGCCGAACAGCCGTGGCTGTGCTGGTACACAAACTTCCCTGTTCTGTAAAACGAGTGTGCAAGGAAGCACTGACTGATGCATCTCTAGAGACCTCGTGCAAGAGCCTAATTTAGTCCTCTTTTTTAATAGGAACTTGGATCTCAAGCACTGCTCTTGTGTAATGACAAACAAAAGGAAAAACTAACAGGCTCGCTTGCTTTTGAAACCTGTCAGTCGGCTTTAAAGAGGGGCTCTGCAAACAGCACCATGTATAAAAGTGAAAAGATGACCAAAGTGCTGATGAAAAACATTTTAAAGGCAGTCAGAGAGATGTGATGAGTAATTTGGGACTGGCAGCCTTTCCAAGCAACACGTGAGGCTGTGTTTTCCTGGGGTTGTGTGTTCCCCAGAGCTGGGGCTCCCCTTGAGGCTGAGGGGTGTCCATGGGAGCTGGGACCCCTCTCCCTCCTTCCCCTCTTCCAAACCTGCTGCAGCTGCTGTGTACCCACCTGCAGACTGCTGCTGAGCTCTCTGTGTGTGGATACTGGGAGCAGGACACAGCAGTGACAACCTCTCACATGATGGCAGGTCCCAAACCTTTCCTGCACATCCTAATTCCAGGAGAAGTCTGGCTTTTACAGCCTGTAGCTGCCCCTTTATCATTTTTTTGCTAAATCATGGTCTCCCAGCAGTCAGTTGACACTTTCACAATGCTTTAACTCCATCCCTAAGGGTTTGTCTCTATATTTAATCTATTTTGCTGTTTGATTAAAGCTCCTGCTGACAGCATGCTTGGCTAGGGATACAGCAGCTCAGAAAAATGGGTATATGGTGGCAAAAGACGTGTGCTGTGCTCTGGAATGAGCTGTTATTACTGCCTGCATTTGCAGTCTCTGAGCTGGACCTCAGCTTGCAACCCCACAGATTCCAAATCCATAATTACTGGCTGCTGCCTCTGCTGTGAAACACTTTATTAAGCCTTTAGAGTCATTAAAGATTTTCAGGAAATTTATGGGAACTCAGGTCATGTTGCCTGTTTGTTTAGATAGGCCAGGATCTGCCAGAAATGTGGCTTGTAGAGTTTCTGTGCTCACCCATGTCTGCTGGGGACTGCCTGGTTTATCTTCCACTGGCTTGTCCTGTTGTGGGATGCAGCAAAAAGCAGAGAGAGACTGGAAAGAGAGGAAAATTAAATGATGTTCTGGGCTTGGAGCTGATTTCTTGCTTGGGGTCAGTGGCCTCTGGACCAGCCAGAGTGTGGGCTGGGGCTGTGAGCTCAAATAAAGCTGCCACTGCCACAGTGTGGGAGTAAGGACTGAGCTGAGAGTGAGTAAGGAACCTGTGAATTGGTCCCATGTGTTTTAAGGGATTATTGTTTCCTCCCACCTTGGATCTAAAGGAGCTGAGGGAAGTCCAGGGATCTCACGGCAGTTTGGGCCAGACAAGGTGTGGCTTTATCCAGAATCTGAGTTTAGTATTCACCAGGATGGCTCAGAGCAGCAATTCATATTCATGACACTAAATCCCTTAATTTGATTCATCTGCTGCTTTTTTTCCCCCCTTTCTTTCTTTTTTTCCCTATTTTTCAAGGCTTTGCAGATGCCCTGTTGTGTAACATACGTGGCATCCAACATGGCTTGCCCAGCTGTCACAGAGAGGCTCTGCCACGCTCAGCAAGGGGAGGCAACCTCCCAAATGTGTTGTACTGATGGTGTTGTGCAGGGTCTGGGGATACATTTGTGAGCTGCCTGTTCTTACAGACCTCAGAGGTGACTTTTTACTGCACTCTTACAGAGCTGCATCCTTAAAGCTGGACTTGCAAGTCTGAACTGGCAACATCCAGCATAAAACAGTGCCTTGGTCTGTAGAGCACCTTCTTAGAGGATTAAAAACACTTGGAGAAGGCCAGTTGTGATTACAGTCTGACTGTGCAGCAGATCTGGAGATAACTCTTCAGCCACCAGCTCCCTTCTGACACCAGCATGGGCTGTGCTGATGGCTGTCCCTGCAGGAAAGGCAGAAAAACCCAATGTTCCTGCAAACCAGCCAGACTGGGGAGCCTGCACCTCCCTTCTGTGTGGCTTTGTGGCCAGACTGCCACCATTTATCTGTGGGTGCTCCCTGGGATTTACCCCTGGGATGGAGCTGTGGCTTTCTCCCTGGTTTCTGGCAGTGTGGATCCCCACTGCAGGAGCTGATAACCTCTGTCTCTCACATCTGGGGGGCAGTGGCAGCACATCTGCAGCATCAGGCAGGCACAGGGGTCTCTCCCTGAACCCCTTGGGATCTGTTCCAGAAGGCTGACAGCCTCACCTCTGGATTTCTGGACAGCCTCAAGGTGCTCCAGAGGCTCCAAAAGGAAGGACAAGCTTGGCCCTTGCACATTTCCCAAGTATTCTTGTGTTAATGGGAATTAGAACCGGCCATGGCCCCGAGCCTACAAAACTTTCCGTCCTCCATTTGTCTTTACAGCCCAATAGAGGTGTAAGGCAGGCTGGTAATGACACTAATTATTCCCCACCAATTTCAAGGACACAAAACCCATGCCAGCCTGGGATTAGATGGCTCCTGACTCTCAGACCTTTAACAGGCCACTGGTTTCCCTTTCTCCCCAGTGTTAATCAGCAGAGCTTTGCTGACACAATGCCTTGGCAGTGTGCCCTGGAGAGCTCCAGGCAGGGGAGGATGAGATATACCATACGCCTCCATTTCCTGATTTGCAGTATATCAAGATATAGACAGACCTTCATTTTTTTTTGATGTGAAAGCAGAATGAAAAACTAGGTTAAATCAGTCTGGAGGGATATTAGGCTGGTTCTCAGGAAGCCTATGCAATTATTATGCCTCATCCCAGCCTTCTTGATTGGGAACATGCCTTTAAGAACATGATCAGCCCCAGGAGATCTCCCCCGTAGCCTGGGAATTCCACCCTGTCTGCTGACGAGGAGGGAGGCTGGGCCACAGAAACTCTCCATTCAGAAGGAGAAAGCTTGGATTCCCGGTTTTTTTTAATTTATTTTTTTCCCTTTCCTTTTTTTTTTTTTTTTTCCCCTCTCCCCTGGCAAATTACAAATGTGCACGTTGGATTCTTTTGTCAACCAAATCTAATGGGACTGGCCTGAGCTGAATGGCTGGTCTGTGTGATGCTGGGACTGGGTTTCTTTTCAGGTGCTCACTGCCTGTTTCCAGGAGATGAGGATTAGCATCTGCCTTTGGCTGGGAGCAGCTGCGGGCGCTGTGTCCCTTGGCTGGAGGGTTTTTGGGAGCTGGAATGGATCGTGTCAGACTGGCTGGGCTTTGGGGATGAACAGGTGCCTCCTCAGCCCTGGGTTATCACAGTCTAGGGCCAGCAGTGAGGATTTTTTTCTCTTTTAAAAGGTGGGAAAGTCATCCAAGGTTTGGTTTTCATGCAGATTCCCTTCTGTTCCCTGCAGGGAATCAGGCTGCCAGTTCAGCTGGGATGAGCTGGTTGTGGGGACGAGGAGGGGAATAAAAAAGTTAATCAAACCTCAGGCAGGAGCACAGTTCTCAAGGCCAGCATGCCTGGGATTTCCTTTGCTTTCTTGTGAAATTCCTGAGCTACTTGGTCCCAGGCTAGCTGCTTTTTTTTCCATGGCATTTAGAAAACAGGTTCCCAGGCAGGGCCTTTTATTGATTTGATATTCCCATAATACCCACCCAGACCTGACTTTCCAAATGGAGAAAAAACAACTCCAGCCACTACAGCTGAAAGAACGTGAAGCCCTGAACCTGGCCACTGCTGGAGTGGGCTTCCCTCCTGTCCCCCTGTCCCTGACACAGCCCCCAGCCCCAGAAAGGCATGTGGTGCACACACACAGAGCCTGTTCTTTGGGAAATTTGCCTTTGAGAGTGCCCATCCATTACGGGTCAGCGCAGCTGTTCACGTGAAGACAGCTCTAAACTCTCCCAGAAGCTGCTGGCACACATCTGTGGGTGCCTCTCCCTCCATCCCTCGGGCCAGGAGGGAAGTGCTGCCACCTCCTCCAGCCTTGGGGGCCACGGGGGAGAGGCTGATGGCCCTGGTGGCCCTGCCACACCTCAGCCACACACCCCACACATCACAGCCTCTGCTGTGGACACTCAGCCCTTGTGCCAGCTCCTTTGCAAACCCTCCTTGCTGCCCCAGGCAGGGCTCTGCCCCTCCTGGTGAAACTGCTCTGCATTTTATGATGTTTGACTTGGAAACAGCAGTTCCCTCCAGCTCTGATTCCATCCATCTCTGCATCAGCTATTGTAAAAGGTTTGAGATGGAATTAACTTTTACTTCCCACTGCAGGCTTCCAGCTCAGGGGCTGTTTTCCTGTGTGTGTCCAGAGAAAAGCTCTCTGTGTTCATGGAGACCCCTGAGTGCCACTTCCCCCCCAGCACTGCTTACTCACCTTCCTTTTATCCCTGCATTAAAACCTTCCTAAGCCTGTTCTGATGGGGTCTGGGTGCCCAAGTCACCAGAAAGTGCAAACATTCCAAGAGAATGTGAGGGTCTGTGTTCCCCAGCACAAACCTTGTGTCCCTGTGGTCATTCCCTCACCCTGTAACTGCAGGAGGGAGAGGAAGCCTTTGAGCTCTTCTGCCTGAAAAATGTTCCCAGGAGCTGGGGACAGCAGTGACAACCCCCCAACACGATCCAGGTCCCAAAAATTCCCTGCACATCCTACTTCCAGTGCACCTCTGCTGGGTGCTGAGGGGACATTGGTGTGAGAGAGTGGCGAGGGCAGGGCTCCTGCAGCCCACTGAGAGCTGTCAGCATCCCAGAGTGGGAAAAAAAATGGGCTCCAAATAGCCAGGAACTCAAATGTAAAGCAATCCAGTCTTTTCCAGCCAGCGGCTTTCCCCCAGCTGTTCATTTCCAATAGAGAATTATGATCAGTAATTGATACTCTCAGATGTCTCAGAGCAATCCCCAGAGAAGAATGGTCAGGGCAATATATTTTTTTTTCTCAACTCACTGGAAAATTGAGCCCCAGCTGGGGCTAATAAGTGCTTTCATTAAAATACTGATCTTAATCCAAAGCTGAGAATAATGTCTCCTCTGTGCTGCAGCTCTCCCCAGCTCTGACAGGGGCTCTGCTTTTTAACAAGAAATGAAAGAGCATAAATAGACACTTCTCACCATAAAAGCACCGATGTAGGATCCCAGTGAGGGCAATTTCTTTTGGATTGCACTAGTGGAATGTGTTTTTGAGCCTCCCATGTGATGGAGATGGGGTGCACAGGCAGTGATCCTCCTGGATCCATCCTGCTGCACTGCCCATGGATGGTCTCACCAGGCAGAAAACGGGGAGCAGAACTGTTTGTTGGGCTCCAGGCACAGCCAAAGCCATCCCATGATCTCAATACAAGGGTTTGTTTTGTCCTCCCACGTCTTCATTTCCTTCTGGACAACACAGAGAGATTATTGGTAATATTTTCTCATCCAGAGCTTGTCAGAGAGAGGGAATTTGCAAACCACATCTTGAAAGGTTGAAGGGTCTTTCCCCCACTCTCACAAAGAGAAAGAAGAGGGACCTCCCCTTCTTTTTCCCTAGGAATAGGTCCTGTGCATCTCCATTTCATTAAGGAAAGACAAGAGCTTTGTTTAGTGTTTTTCTGACCCTGACCTCTGGGTATGAGTTTTGTCCTGATCAAGAGCAGGATCATAGGGCATATCTTGCATCAAGTATCACACAGGATGCCACTCCTCTCCCTCACTTCCCTCCCCTATTTGTCCTGTTCTCTCTCTGTTACCCCTTGAATTTAAAGGTGATCCTGTCCCTGCTCACATTTTCTGCTTGCTCTGCACAGAGGACACGGACAGGGACACTCCAGGAGAAGCCTCAGATGTCATGGGAAGAAAGAACCTTGATTTTCCCTGCAAATAAGGCAGACTGGGACTCCCAGCAGAGCCTCCTGCCCATGAATCAGGTTTCAAACCTGTGAAACCTGTGGTTTTTTTGGGGGAAGAGCTGCTGTGAGTCCTTGCTGGAGCTCCTGCAAGGAAAGCTCAGCGGCAGGGTCGGATGATTTCTGATAGCTGCTTTATGAGGAGCAGCTGAACTGCAGGAAGCTTCCCTGAAATGAACCCTCTTTTCTCACCCATTCCCTCTCAGTGTCCAGCTTTCTGCCTCCTGCTTTTCCTGGGAGGGAGATGAAGGACATTCCAGGTAGCAGAGTTAGAAAGGGAAGTGCCCAAAAAGAAAGAATTCTTCAGATATCTCTGAGAACACCTCTGAGGAGTCACACAGCTCTGGGGAGGACTTTAAACTGCTTTAATGAATGGCTGCTCTGGGATTTATTCTCTTTCCTGCTGGATCTAGGATGTCCTCTTTGAACAGCAGCACCTTCTGGCCCTCACTGGCCAATAAAAGTGAGCAGCCAAGATTTGAGTTTCACTGACAGCAAATTGCACATTATTTCTTAAGAAGTGCCCTTCACTCCATTGACACCACTCCTAATCAGTGCCTGATACTTTTTTTAAAATCCTCTTGCTTTATGAAGCTTGATTCGGTTTTAAATTAAGGATGTGACATCTTGTGTGCAGGTTTTGGCTGTCCTTCTGTGGATTTATTTATATGCTTTATAAATTTATGTGTTTTAGCACTGAACCTTTACAAATTCACTGAACTGTGACCTACACTGCCTATTCTCAGGAGAGATAAAAGTAATGCCTGTTTGACAGAGACAGGAGTAGAACTGCAGTTAAAACTAAAGCATTAAAGATGTTCCATGTGGATTTAGGAAACAAAGTGGAAAATACAGAGATTTCACAGCAATTCTAAAATGTTGCACGTAGTCAAAACGAAAATTTTGACATCACAGCTGGAAATTAGTTGCACTCAGAGGCAGACAGAGCACCACAGAGCCCTGGAGAGCTGCTGCTCCTGCTTCCAGGACTTCCCCACACTCCGACCACTGCGCCCAGCTCTGGCATCATCATTGCCCTCTACCTCACATCAATCCAGATATTTACCCTTCAAACTAAGCCTGCACATTTATCTTTGCCTGCAGCACCACCTGGCACTTCATCTGCAGGGTCTTCAGGGCAGGATCTGCCTGGATTGGTTTTTTGGGGAGCCTGCTCCTCTCCGGGAGGGCAGAGGATGCTCCTGTTGGCACTGCAGGGAGTGTCCCCAGCCCAGCCCTGCTGCCAGCTGCAATCTGCACACTTTCCCAAGCAGCCCAAGGAGGACAAGCCACCCTTTTAGCTTGCACGTAACCCTTTCTGAGCCAGGAAGCCCAGAATAGCAGAGAGAGGGCTTGGCAGCCTCCCCTGTGGGTTAAGAAGGAGCTATTTGTTCTTGTAATTACTTGTCTAGGAGAGGGGGTCTGTCTGACAGTGCTTTCCTGCAAAGCATCATGCTTGCCCCAAAGCCAAATAAAACCTCGGTGTAAACCCCTGCCCAGAGAGAAGAAAAGGCAGCTCAGAGGGAGTTTCTGTGAATAAAAAAGCTGTGACCATTTCAAAGCATCTCTTGTGCATCAAGTGAGCTGATCCCTAATATCTCACATGCCTAAAATATTCCTAAAATCCAGGAACAGGCCCAGATGGGGGTTGGTTTCCCTTCCCTTCACTAAGATTTTTTATCTCTGTGGGACCCTCTCCCACCTTGCTCCACTGCCCACCCTGTGGAATTCCTGACGCTTTTCCCAAGCCATGCCAGCACTGAAAACCCATATTCCCTCCCCAGACAGGAGCTGCCTTTGGGCAGGAGGGATCAGGCCCTCTCCTCTTGGCTTTTCCCACAGATGCAGTGCTGGGATGGCTGAGAGCAGCTTGGGCAGAGTGGCTGGAAATTGTGGCTTTGGGGTTTTGTGTTACCCACTGGCTAATCCCATGCAATCTTCTCAGGTTTCCAAGGTTTAGCCCAAGCCAGACTGTCCGTTCTCCCACTCCCTCCAGGATCTGGTGATGACATTTGGCTTTTTCTCTGGGAAGGGGCATTTCACCACAGTCCTGACCTCTGCCAGACCGCCAGCCATCTGCAGAAGTGAGGGTTGGGCAAGTGCCTCTTGATTCCAGAGGTTTTCTTTTGTTATTTCATCCACTTGAATCACTTTAACATCATTTCCAGTAACAAATGCACCTAATTAATGGGTAGAAGGATTATTGCCCTCTGTGGTGCATGGTCTGAATTGCTCAGCTGTGTCCCACAGTTGTGTGCTCGAGGTCAAGGGAAATCAACTGTGAGGTCAGGTTTGTGTTTTTGGGACACACAGACCGGAGTTCTTGGAGAGCCACTGCTGTGAAATCCAGAGTGGCTGTGGCATCCTGAGTTTCCCAGGTCAGAGTAGAGAACCTGTTGGAAATCCAGGAAGAGAAACAGCATCCTGACCTCCCTGAGGTTACACTTCTGTTGGAAAATTCTGTCTCTGTGACTTGAGAGCACACAGGCAGCAGGTGCACTGTTTGGCCAAGACAGAGTTAGGGGCTAAGTAAGGCCCCTGAACACTGAGAGGTGGCTTTTGCAATTTTCCAACCTCTTTTTTTTGTTCCCCTGGTATTTCCTATGGAAGAAATTTTCCTCCCTTCACTCTGCAGCTCTCTGAAGTGAAGCCAGCACAGCACATGTACACAAGGTGCCTGGAGCTGCCCAGTATTTGAGGACCTGGAAGGGGAAGGTGCCTGGTGACCTGATAGCAGTCTCAAGTTAATATAATTTCTGCTTTCCTTGGCTTCTGTGAAATGTTTGGTGGAAAAATAACAACTGGGCCAAATCCCATTATTTCACATCAAGGTAATCAAAGTGGTCACTTCACTGGCTGCTTCAGAATGAGCTATTTCCTCTCTGAATTAGCCAGTTCAGCCTTCAGTTTCTCTCCTCTTTGAAGAGCAAGTGGGTTTGGGGGCTGCATGTCCAGATAAAATACCTTCAAACTGAGCTGGGCACAGACTTCTGAAGATATTTGGCTTCATTGTGTGCCAGAGGCAAAGCAACCCCAGCAATTGATGCAGTGAGGGGGTGTGTGGGAGGACAATGCAAAAGAAAGAAAATGATGGGCCTCAAACTGATAGACAGGAAAATTTTGAGGGCCTCTGAAGAATGCTTCAAATAAACATTTAAAAATTTGGATTAACATTTTGGACATTGTGGTACAAAGCTGAAAAAATTTCTCTCTATTTGTCAGTTTGTTTCTAGAATCTTTTGATCAGCTTTTCTGTTTAGATTTGTGAGGTTTTGTCAATGGTAAGTCATAAACTGTTTAATTCTGTGTTCCAGAAATATTTGGTCCCCTTCAGAATGAGCTGCCCCCCTTTTCTCCAGGAAAGGATATAATTTCTCCTGCTAATCACAAGCTGAAGGTTGCCACACTGGTTTGGTTACAGGATTATGTTTTCAGACACCTATCATAGGATTTTTGTGCCTCATTTTCCTTTTCCATGTATTAATTCTCCCTGCTGCAGCTGGGCAGAGGTGGATGCTGTTGGTGGAGGTGTTTAGCTCTCATGAAGGGCTTCAGGATTCACTGATGGATCATCTCTTCTGAGATGGAAATAACCCTTGGCACATCTCGTGTTTCATAAGAGAAGGATATGATATTTCTTAGCTTATAGGTGTCCAGAAAGGAGCTTCTCATTATAATGTAACCCATTTAGACTCCCAGCCTAAAAGAAAGACTAAAGCTGTTATTCAATATTTTGTTAAAAGGTTTCCATTGTAGTCTCTGGTCTGTAAGCAAACTGCTTGCTGGGAATGCCCATGTTTTAGTGAGGTCTGTGCTTTTAAACCTACACTTATTTCAGGAGCTGTGTCTGGAGAGCATCCCAGCCCTTCAGAGCTGAGGTGTGCTCAGCTCAGTGGTGCAGCTTCAGCTCCTTATGGCACTGAAACCCTCCAAGGACACACTTCCTCCATCCCAGGAGGTGCTGTGCTACGAAGGGATCAGCCTGTTGGGATGGAATTTGGCCTTTTGTCAAGGTTAATGTTGTAGAGGAGGCTGGAGGATTTTGGAGGGAGGTTTTCTGCTGTGCTGGGCACAGATGGTGGCTGGTTCAGGATGAAGAGGAGGGTTGCTGCTCTTGTTTGTAGCAGAGTTAAAGAGATTCACCATCCCTTTTAGGATGAAAACTCCCCAAATCCTTGCCTTTCCAGGGGACTGGTCCTTAAAAAACCCTCTCCTGCTTTTTGTGGCCGTGGTTTCCAGCTGGCTTTCTGTGTTTGCTCCACGCTGGACGGGCAGTGCTGAGTGCTGTGACTGCAGAGCTGGCAGAGCAGTGCCCAGACAGCCCCTGAGCTGCAGCCTAATGCCTGTGCAGGTACAGAATGTATTTATAGCTGAATGCACAGTCTGTGTGTGTGCACGTGTGTGCCTGGGAAAGTTTCAGAGGCAGGGGATAATGCATCTCAATTACACCCCCGTCTGGAGCTACAGCCCTGCTCAGGAATTGAAAAGCTGCAAAGAATCCACTGAGGTTAAAAACACCATTTGGTTTCCCTCGCCAGAGGGACACTCATCAATATCTCTCTCTGTTAACAGCAGAGGGTTAAAGCCTTGGCAGTGCTCTCAGCCACCAGATGCAGGCAGAGTTCAGATGCAGGCAGAGGTTTTTTTGTGAAAGGCGATTTCATTGCTGCTGGGTTAAAGCTCCAATTTTGCCTGACGCTGCAAGTTTCTTGAAGGCAGGAAAGAAGTGCACAGACTGCTGGCTCTTCCCCTTTGTACGTGTCCTGTGGATGAACTGGCCTCTTGTTTTATCCCACTCAACACAGATTTCTTTACAATTCACTCCCCACTTGACCACACGTGGAATCTTGGATGGCCTGAGGTGAGGGGCTGGCGCTTTGGTGTTTGTGCTGCACCTCTGGGCAGTGCCCTGCTCTCCACGGTCACTGTGGTGGAGGAACAGGCAGAGGAGTTCTGAGTGCAGCTTCATCATCTCACACATGCTCTGAGCAGCTGAGCTGATCTCAGGAGGAGGGTCCTTACTCAACCTTGAGCTTTTCCCTGCCTCAGGCTTAGAAGCAACCTTAGCACTGCTGAATCCCGTTTCTTTCCCTGATGCATCTCTAACAATAAATCACATTTTCTCTCTCTGCCTGACAAAGGACACTCCCTCCCAGAGCAGATTTCTTCAGCCCAGACCTGCTGTGCTGCTCAACTCTGCCTCTTTAAAACTCCAGCTACTTCCCCGAGGTTACACAGCAACTCCCTGGCTTCACTAAGTGACTGAAACACCCCTGATTGAGCGGTGGTTGTATTCCCATCTCCTCGCTGAGGAATTTTCTCTGTCTGACACCCCCAGCCCCCTCCAGCTGCCCGAGGGGCTGCACAGCACAGCTGGGAACACCTGGCCCTGCTCCTCGGGGGCTCTGCAGCCCAAGCAGGGACATCTGCTCCGAGCTGGGAGCTGGCACCAGCAGGGGTTTGGCCTTGGAAGGAAGATATTTACTTTGTACAGCTTCTCTGTAAACCAGCATTGGCTGGAGAAGCCCAGCAATCCAATTTAGTCTAGGAACAGCAGAACATGCCAGTTCCTCTGGAAGAGCCCCTCAGTCCAGCTGGTTACTTGGACAATAACTTTCCAAAGTTATTTCCAAAGGAGGAAAAAAAGATGCTTTATTCCTTCCTCTTGGTCATCCCTGCTCCACAGCACTGTACAATTGTCTGTGTCTCACATGTCAGGAGAACAAACCCTTTCAGTTCTGTGGAAAGGAAGGAATTTGCATCCAGGAGGAATCTCTCCTCAGGATAATTTCTGTTCTTCTCAGCAGGACCTGCTGCAGAAATCTCTCGAAGCTGCTGCCCTGTGCCAGCCATGGCTAAACTCGAGTCCACCCTGTGCAGGCTCTGCTTTTCCAGAGTGAGGCTCAGCCAGCTGGTCCTGATGGCAGAGCAAGGGTTGGGACTGAGTGTGAGGATGGAAGGTTTATATGAGACCTTTAATAAGGAAAGGCCCAGCTCTGAGTGTGTGTGAGTGGCCCTGGTGACAGGAATGTGTCAGGCAGGGATCTCATCACACTGGGAAGGACCAGACCAGGTGCTCCCCAGAGCTGGAGCCTCCACCCCCTGTCACAAGCCCAGAGCAGATCTCCCAGGAGTTGTGAAGTGCCTGTCCCATGTTTTGTGCCCTGTCTCAGGGCAGCCCCAGGTCTCAGAGGGAGCTGCTGGCCTGTGCTGTGGCAGAGCAAGGGGGGCTGAGGGCAGTGCCAGGGCTGGCAGAGGGATGGAGAGCACAATGGGGATCCCTGAATGGGGAGCACAGAGCCAGAGGGGTGCCCTGGGCAGGGACCCTCAGGGGGAGCTTGAAGCCCTGAACAATGACAAGTTTCACCTATCCTGTGTGGCCAGTAAGAATTTTGGGGATTTCACAAGGCTGGACACAGGCAGGAGCAGGGTGTGGGTGTCCTGCCAGAGTGACCACGTGCCCTGAGGACACGGAGGGCACCTCGGGGCTCTGTTTGGACTTTCTCAGTTCAGAGCACACCTGCCTGGCTGGAAAAACCTGACTGCAGGCTGGGGGATGTCCAGGAGAGGCTGTGACACCTCATCCAAACCCCCTGGATTGCAGCATGAGGGGCTCATCCAGGTGGGACTGGGAGGGCAGGAGCAGCTTTGCAGCAGGCTGTGCTGCTCCAGGGGCTGACCTGGGGCACAGGGATGTGGCTGGAGCTCCTGGGATGGGGCCAGGAGGAGCAGGGCAGGGTTTGGGTGCCCTGTGGGGACCATACAGCGCCTGCCTGTGCTCAGTTTGGCTCTGCACAGAGCTGACGTCTCCTGGTTTGTGTCACATTATGCATTATGTGATAATTATAAAAATGTGAAAATAGAACTCGCAGTACCAAGCAGGCAGCACGCAGCTTTGAGTGGTGCCATGTGTGTTTTCCTGCTTCCCCTGCGAGGATAAATGGCCCTTTTAGAAAAGAGCCTCGTGTTTGGTTTAAGTTTCTCATTACTCCATAGGAGTTCTTCCTTGTAGGGCTCTTGGAGCAGGATTAGCTGGCAATGGGTGGCACAGTTAGTTCCCTTGGTACATGGTGATCCAGCTCTGCTTTCAAAAGGGCTCAGGGCTGCTGCAGTTGCCTCTTATTTCCTGCCAAGTGCCCAAGGGGGGCTGATGTGAGCCAGTGGAAATGCTGGGTCCATCCTGGCATGGATGTGATGGGATGAACTGTGGTTTGCCATTTGTTCCTCCCAATCACCCACACAAAGCCAGGTCCCCTCTGAGCCAGCTCCTTGGGGAAATTGTTCATTTTCTCTTACTGGGTGGCACTGGTTTGTTTTTCAGCATGGGTTTCCTGTTTTGCTGGCAGCTTCCAAGGCCAGTGTGGAGAAGGAGAAGCAGCTTGGGATGTGCTGTGTGTGGGGATGAACCTTCCTGTGGTCCCAGCAGACAATGGGATGTGCTGGTCTGTGCCACCACGGCACAGAGGGAGCAGCAGGTGCTGCACACACCCCCCAGAGCTCTGGGGGCTCCTCTCCTGCCTCTCAGGCATCACAGAATGGTTTAGGGTTAGAAGAGACCTTGAAACTCATCTCATTCCCAATCTTTTTATTTCCCATCCATTTCTACAGTGGCCTCTCACCCTCTGTATCAAAATCACCACTTTTAAGACTTTTCTTTAAATCTGCAATCACAGCCAGAGGCTGTTTCCAAGATAAGAAAAGGGGGCTGGAGCATCCTTTAGCAAGCACCAAGTTAACAGAATATATTGGTGTTTGTACTGTGGGTTATTTAATGAGGAACATGGCCTGGTTATTTGGTTTCTGGAGGAGTATTGACCTGTACAACAGCCAGAAGAGTTTTCATTTATAACCTGTTCCCCTATGTAAAAAATACAGATTTTTTGCTGTGAGCTCTCATTTAAACTTATGGGTTTTCTTCTTGGATAAAATCAGGGGAGCCCTTAGGGAGCTGAGAGTGAGCTCATGAAGAAGGAAGAGAATAAGGAGCTGATGTTTCCAGATTTTAAAATCTAGATCTTGTTTTTAGACCTTGGAAGTGGTGGGGATGAGCACTGAGAATAGGGCTGTGCACTGCTGGGCTCCTTCAGGTGAGGAATCCTTTATGTTGGGAGAACAGGAGCAAGGCAAGGCTGGTTCCCAACAGAATCCCCTTCTGCTCCAGCCAGAGGATCTGGTTACAGAGAAAACCTCCCTGGTTGTGCTGGGCTTGTGTTACAGACAAGGGGGACCCCTTCTTTCCGAGCTGGGCTCAGTTTCTGTTGGCACAAATTCCCTGTTGTCCTGGATAAACCCTTGTCAGGAGCTGCCCTGGGAATGAGCAGAGCTTCAGGGGGAAAAACTGGGAGCTGGAAGGGCTCCTGAGCCTGTTCAGTGCTCACCTGCAGGAGGGAGCTGTGCCCCTCCTGGGTGCTGTAACAGGGCAGGGAAGTGCTTGGCTTTCCCTGGATTTGAGTGGGATGGACACTCACTGGAAGCATCAAGAAAGGAGAACCTTGGGGCAGCATCCAGCTCCTGGGCTGCTCCTGGCATCATCAGTGTGGTTTGGTTGAGGTGTTTGGGCATGGGTTGGACCTCTTGGAGGTCTCTTCCAGCCTGGTGATTCTGTGATCCCAGGCCGGGGAGGCAGAGCTCTCCTGGAGAGCATGGGGAAGGTGAGCCACCTGCACTCCATCCTCCTGTGCATCCCATCACTCTCATCCCACTTCCCTCTTTCTGGACAAAAATGGTGATTCAAGGATTATATTTCAAGTGTTAAGAGTGAAAAATTCACCATTGCTTATGGGTGAAATGCCAGGCCGTGATACAGCCCAGCAAGGACAGGGACTGTGCAGCTCTGAGCAGCAGGGGGGAGGAGGAGCAGGACATCCACAGGGATCACAAGCCTTTGTGTGGCACTGAGCCATTCTCTGCCGCCTGAAATCCAAGGCCTGACCTGTTTCTTTCTAAGACTGACCAAAAAAACCCCACTGTTATGCTTTTATTCAAGAACAGCAGGGATGAGGAGAGGAAGAGGGCAGATACTCCCTGAGCTGCTGCTCAGGCTCTTGTGCCTTTGGGATCTCTCTGCTTTTTGCTTCCCTCTGTGGACTCCTCCTTTCACCCAGAGCCTGCTGCACCCACCCTGGCCCTGAATCTCATCCCAAAGGCAAAGCTACCTGCAGAACCTTTGGGTGGGACGCTTTGAGTGTCACAATTCAGTTTCTTCTAAAAACTGGGGAAAAAAAAATTTCCCTTTATTCAGAATCTCCCTTTGTGTTTTGAGGTTTCTGTTCCACGCAGGCCCCGTGTGCCTTTGCAGTATCGAGAGGAGGATTCCAGGTACAGACCAGTTCAATAAATATACTCCCTGATTTCTTTTTTAGAATTCCTAAAATACAGGCAATATGTCATTGTCAGGAGACAGCGATTCTCTTCAGATCTGTGGGCTGACTGATTACCTGAAAGGGGTTTTTTTTAAATTAAAAAAAAAATTATTTGAGGGAAGGAGAAGCAGCATTATAAAGGATTTTAAAGCAGGTACGATCTTCCTACCCACTGATGTAGGAAGCTGATATGTCATATGTGTGAAAACAAATGAGAACTTAACAAGGGGAGGGGATAATGACTCAAGAGAAGTTTTTGCTTGTTACGCAACCAGAAATCCCAGGACCTCAGAAATATTTGAAAGTATCCCATTTCTCCCTGTTCTCTCAAAAAATAAGCAATCCCTCCTTTTTAGCATCCAGTCCAGAGGTAATCTAGTGCTGCCTTGCAATTTGAAACTGCACCTTGGGTGTTATCTGGGCTGAAATATTTGTGTGTTGCACAATTTTTAAGCAAGCTGAGGGGAGGGAAATAAAACGCTGAGATTTTTTTCTTTTTTTCTTTTTAAAGAAATATCATTCCCTGGTAGTGTTCTTTGCACTTTCTGATTTGTTGCCACCCTCAGGACATGTGAGGTCCAAGATAGAAGGCACACGTGGGGCTTTGTGATGGGTAAAATGTGGAATTTCCTCCTCCTAATGGAGCAGAGAGCGCTGGGATGAGTGAAGGGTTATTGATAACGTTGATAAAGTGTTATTGATAAACTGTCATTGATAACACTGATAAAATGTTATTGATAACACTGATAAAATGTTATTGATAATGGTTAAAAAGTGCTATTGATAACCCGCTATTGATATGACTGATAATATGTTATTGATAATGCTGATAAAGTGTTATTGATAAACTGCCCTTGCACACCATCCCTTTCAGGGCTGCAGCCACTCTGCTGTGCCAGCACACAGAGAAGGGATGTGACACCCTTTTTCCAGAGTGATAACTGTGGTTTAAAAGAAGCCAGCGCTGCGAGGAGAGCGGAGGGCGGATCCGAGATAAGGACCCGTGGGCAGTGAAGCTGCTGAAATGATGGTTCAGGCTGGTGCCAGACGTGACAGAGAGCAGGGTCTGAAGCTCATCTCCACTTGTTCTGAGTGAAACCCTTCAGCCAGAGTGCCAGAGTGAGTTCTCACCTCCGGGGACAGCTGAGTGTGGTCCCCAAAGCTGTCATCAGGTGTGGCCAGCAGGCCAGGAGAAGGTTTTCAAGGCATTGCTGGAGGTGCTGGCTCTAAGCACAGGGTAGCACAAGATGTTTGCTCTGTGCTGCTGCTGCAAGTTATGTTTAGCCTCTTGGAAATATTCCCAGCCCACCAGGAGTCATTTCTGACTAACAGGCACCCCTTAATCTGTCTCTAATCCCCCCCTATAATTTTACACCTCTTTAGCCTCATCCAAATAAAAACCCTCAGTTGCTTAAGTAACGATTGATGAGGCTTTGCATCTCTGCTGGGAAATAAATATTATAATCTCCTTTTCTAAACAAGCAAACTGTCCCTTGATGAGGCAAGTGAGTTCTCAAGTGAGGGTGGAGCAGGTCTGACAGCAGCTGCTCTGCCAGTGCCCTGAACCAGAAATAAAACACCCAGAGAAAACAGACACCAGCACTTCCCGAGAGAGCTCATCCCCATGGGCTGCTTGCAGTGCTGGGAGCACTTCTGGGCCAGCTGTGGAAGGGGACAAACAGACAAACAGCCCCTGATCCTGCTGCTGTAAATGTTCCTGGTGCATTCCTGATGTTGGGAAATGCTTGTGAAAACAGAACCCTCCAGGGCTGCCCCGAGCGTGGCACCTCAGCAAGCTGTAAAACACCCCTGGCTCGTTTGCAATGTGATTTAAACACCCCCAAAGGTACAGAAACCTCCTGATGGCACAGCAGCCTGTGTGTGTTGGGAGCCAGGGCAGGATGGCCCAGCTGGGCTCCACCAGGGACTCTCTGCCCAGGAGCTTTGCCAAGAGGTCTCTTTTCCATCATGATGCCTTCAGTTTTCGGTTCCTCTGTTCTCTGGTGTGTGCCTTTTATTCAGGGTTACCAGGATCTTTTCACAGAGTGACAAAGACACAACAATCCTATTCCAGTTGAGGACTCAAGGACAATTTTTTCAAACTTCAGGCTCAAAGTATAAACAACGTGAAAAGGAGGGTGGGAAAGTGGGAGTCCTGTGTGCAAATGGACCAAATATATAAAAATGTGAGATCTCATGACCAGGCTGTTCTTTTACTTCCATCTTGGAGCCATCCAGGCAGAGCCCTGACTGTAGCACTGCAGGGTGGGGCCTTTGAAAGCCTCAATAAATATCCTTTATTCCTCTTAACTCCATCTAGCCTCTGCTCCAGCTCCTCAAGGTATCCATCTGACCATCACAACGTGGCCCCTCTCCCTTGGCACCGGGAAAGAACAGCTCAGATTCTCCCCCAGATGTTCTGCACAGCTCCTGGAACGAGGGGTGAGCCGTGGTTTTGTGGGACCCTCAGCTCCCACAGAAGCTGGGCCCGGTTTTCACCCACTGTGGAAAACGCCAGGAAAAGCTGCAAGAGAAAGCCTCCAGCTGTGTTTCCTGGACAGCAGAGAGCTGCAGCCTTGGAAGGAGAGCAGTGAATCCAGCTGTGCCCATGGGCACTCCCTGTGAATAGCTGAGCGTGGATGGGAGCAGCAGGAGCTGTTGGACACCAGGAAATTCACCATTCCCAAATCTGAGGATAACTGAAGAGGCCTCAATGCTGCACATTTCCATTTTGTTTGCCTTGCTAACCCAGCAGAACGTGGGCAAGGGAAAGGTTTTGGGGGCTGGCAAACCAAATTCTCCCTCCTGGTTTTATCACCTGAATCCTTAGGTCAAAAAGCTGAGGGAAGGATTCAGCCTCCTTGCAGAAAAGTTTTCTGCTGTGGTGGCTTCCTCTGTGTAGCACAGAAGGGCTGGCAGGAAAATCAGGTGTTAAATTGGTGGTGGCTGGCAAACCTCCCTGCAGCACAGAACTTGTTCCAGCAATCAGGATCTGGGAATCAGCTACTTGGGGATGCTCAGCTCGCAGAAAACACAGCAAAGAGGACGTAGCCCCCCCAAAAAGGGCCACATTTACAGGAGTTCTCCCCTTTGGCAGTTCTCTAAGGGTGGAAGTCATGAGCTAAAGCAGAGGTGGATGTGCCCCCGAGCATGCAGGGAGCAGAGCAAGCAAATCCCAGGGGAGTTCTGCCAGTGCCTGCTCTATTCAGAAGGGGCTGCCTGTTCAATCAGTGACTTCCAGTGATTTATGGAGGGCTGGTTCAGCGTCCCTTGAAGTCAATGGGAGCCTTCTGACGTCAGGAGCCTTCAGCTGGAGCCACAGCCTGGCCATTCCTGCAGCATCTGGGTACTGGCAAGCGAGGCAGGGCTGAAAGGGAAAAGCCTTCCCTAGGACAAAAGCCTGGCTCCAAGTGTTTCTCTGAGCCCTGAAATGCACAACCTGTCGCTTTTTTGGGGAGCTGTTCTGGGCTGTGTTTTGTTTTTAAGGGACAGTCTGTTCTCAGGGCTGTTCTTACTCCTAAGGGCTGCAGCCCCCGTTGGTGGGGGTGTCAGCAATGACTTCATTAACATTTATTTAGATGTCTGCCTTGGAAGCAGCTCTGATGGACGAGCTCATTGTCTGGACTTCCCCAATAACTCCGTGCCTCTACTTACCTCCATTGTTCCATTCAGTTTTAAGCAACCCTGATGGGTTTGGGGTGAGTGTTGGGCTGGATTTAATCTTCAGGACATCCTTCTAACCTTAATTCTCACCAAATTCTCAGTTTGGAGAGGTGGGGATGCTTAGATTATTGCTGCTTTTCCTAAATTGGGGTGATGATGTGTTACCCCAAATGAAACATGAAGCTGGAGCTGGGATAGGAACAGAGGAGATCCTGAGTCCATCCCCAGTGTTGACTCTGTGCTTTCCCTCTGTTCAATTCTGGCCTGATTTCCTTCTCTTCACTTCCTGGATGCCATGTGGACAAATGATGAGCCAGGTGAAACAACTTCTGGCTGACACTCACACCCACACTGTTAAATGGCCAAAAAAAAAATCACTTTTCAATCAGCAACGTGAATGTTTGGAATATCTGCATCCACAGCCTGGTAACAGCTACTTGGGAGATGTGGAGACAGTGGAGACAGACCAGGCAGCTGTGAAATCTCTGTCATTTAGGGGAAAAAGCCCATTCAGGGGTGACATTTTGCACAAGCCAGGCCTATTTCAGCATCTGCAAAAACTCTGAGAGGGTTTTTCCACCTCTGAGTTCTTAAAGCATGAAAAAAAATGAGTCTTTTTATTATGCTGCTCTTTAAATAATAGCAGCAATAATTCTACACCCAGATACTTCATTTTCAAGACCCTTTGGTCTTTAAAAATCACCCCTTGCTTGAGAACAGTTGATGGGAAGCAAATAAACTTGAAAGGAATTTTCCTGCCTCTCCTGGTGCTGGTGAAGCTCTGGACTTCACCTTTTGTAGCCATTTAGAAAACACAAGGATAACAGATAGGGGAGGAGGGATCAACCCCCAGCTGCAGTGAGTTTTGGTGTCAGCAGTTCTCTCCCTTTTTCATGTGCAGTTCTTTGTGGGATGGATGCTCAGGTGCTCCTCTCTGATCCCAGAGGTGTCAGGATTTCCACAAAGGATGAAGCAAATCCCACAAAGGCAGTGAAATTCTGGAAACTCCAGCCTGGATTTCTGTGGGTGACAGAGCTGTTGGAGCCCATGTGGGGTGTTGGCTGGAAAAGCTGGAAAAGGGAAAATACACATTCCTTACCTGGCTATTTGTAGAATTCAGTGCAGGATTTGTACCTAGAGAGGCAAAGCAGAGAAAGGGAGTGTGTGAGAAACACCTTACATCAGAATCATGTAGTACAGACTGTCTCACAGGGGATGGGACAGCTGAAAATTCCTACTCTTTCCTGTAGCTGGATCAGATTCCTTTGGTGGAAAGAGGGCAGGGTGCCCTGGGGAAATATCTGCCTAGCCCCAGGCCCCTCTGACATCAGGTCAGACATTCCGGGTCACATAACTGGAGGCTGCAGCATGAAATTTAATATTTCAATGGATCAAGTGCTCCTGGCACATGGAGCTCCTGCCTGGATGGGCTTGGTGAACTCAGCACAGAGAGAGCAGAGGGTTCAGCCACGGCCTGGAGTGGGAATGATGGAGCTGAGGGTGGATAAACCTGAGCTGTGCTGCCAGTGGTGGTGGCAGATGGAACTTGGCAGGGGTGGAAGTGGGACAGGGGAGTTATGTTGTGGTTTTCTCTGCTGTAAAAGGAACAAGAAAAAAAATTGGGGAAAAAAAAATATATAAAAAAAAAGAGAGCCTTGATATGCCCAAAAAGAAGAAACAGCACTTTCATCTCGTCCACTGGCAAAGTCTAAAATTAAAGTCTATTTAATGTCTAGGTCCAGGGAGTGGAAAAGTTAAATATTGCACATATTTAAATATGACTGGCAGGCATTAGAGTGGAGAAACTGATCCTGCACCAAGAATCTCAGGTGGTCTGTCCCCCTTTCCAGAAAAACAAAGCCCAATGAGTTGCCTCCAAACCCCATTTTCAAAGCTCAAATCACTTTAAATCAATTTCTGCTGCAGGTGTCCAAATAAGCTCCCATTTCTACCGTCTCTTTTCGGTAAAAATAGCTTATCCTCTGACATCTGGGAGAGGTGAAGGTGTTACCAAGCACTGAGCTGTCAGAATCCCTGTCATCATTTTATTTCTGGTTGTTTAAAGTCCCATTAGTTCGATTTTTGTTCTTCTTTTGTGCTCATTACCTCCTTGTGCTGGGAACGAGAGCGCGTGGCTGATGGGGAGGACTCCCATGTTCTGCAGAAGTGGCAGGGAACGTTTCACAAATGCATCCCCTGCCTGCAGTGCAGGCTGAACTCTTAGAGCTCAAAGCAATGTGGAAAAGTAAGATTGAACAGCAAATCCCAAAGCAATTTTTTTTTTTTTCCTGCAGATTTGCTGGTTCGTCTAATAAAAGGCTCAGAAATCCTAGAAGTTTTTTAAGACCTTCTGGAACTTTATTGTCACTCAGGCTTGTAATCTGATTTTTTTTTGTGTGGATAAAATGTGGATCTTCAGGATGACATGGTGTGAGCAGTGTTAGTAGGTGTCTTTCTGCAGAGTGGGAAGTGCTGGATGTGAGCAGAGGGAATCTTAGGATCACAGAATTGTGAATATCCTGAGCTAGAGGGGACCCAAAAAGAACAGGACACCCCAAGAATCCACCCTGTGCCTCTTGGGGGTCAGGCAAGGTGCTGCTGCTGCATTTGCAGTTTAAATCTCATTTTCTTCCTCCTCATACTCATCAAACCTTTTCCTGAAGAACCTTGTTTAGAACATCTGTGCCCTTTCAGACTCTCTGCCCTCTGCTGAAACACTCTAAAGGCTCTCCACTTTTCAAAATTTTTGATTAAAGCCTTAAAGATTTCAGCCAATTCTTTGCTGTGCATCAGCTACTTTTCAGTGAGGGCAACTTAATTCCTATTATGAGGCAGTATCTCATAAACTCGTTTCTTTTGGAGCCCTTTTCCAGTCCCCAAGAACATTATTTCCATGCCTCTATTTCTCTTGGATGGGCTTTCACATTGCAACTGCCCTCGGTTGCTGCCTGCAGAATTCTGAACTGCTGGTTTGGCTGGGATTATTCTCCATGAATCACCTCCCAGTAACTCCCAGTGCCTCGGTGTCCTGCAGGCTGGTGTCTGAGCTCTGCCTTCAGCTCAGTTTCTTTAGTTTCCCTTTGATTTCACTCTTTGCAGAGAAGCTCTCACGGAGGTAAGGGATGTCATACATATTACATCTACCAAAATTACAAATTATTCATCACAGCTCGATTCAAAGGCAGCTCTGTCATCTCTCCTACTGCTTCTCAGAGATCCTGAAGCCTCCAGAGTAAAACTTCTGTGCTGGGAGAGGTTTTTTCTTTTAGGCAATGACAGAAGGAGCTGAGCTTGAGAAGGACAGACTGGAATCTCTTGAGCTGATCTGGTAGGACCAGTGGTCAGGGCAGCAAATCATCTCCCAAATGCTCATGGTGAGATGGCTGAAAATCAAAGCAGAAACCAGATTTTCCCTTAGACCTGGAAAAATTCTGGTCAGGAAATCCCCCAGGACTACATTTCTTTATTATGAGCCTGGAAGTTTTCCCTGACTTTGGGACAAGTGAGCACTTCTCTCAGGTGTCTGTTCAGTGGGGATGGACAAAGTGCAAAAGAACCTCATATTTAATCTAAACCCCACCCAAATGGCTGCTTCCCTGAATTTCTCGTGTCTTCAGCATTGACCAAAAAATCAGTTTCCCCTTTATACTTTTCCATGCACCAAACTTCACTTTTTTCTTTTGTGTGAAGGAGACTGTTTTCCTGAAGCACAGAAAATTTCTTTTGAGATCCAATGAGTCTCCTAACCAGGTAAAAGTGTTACATCCCACCCAAAAAGCACTGCAGCTTGTGGGTGAGCTGTTTTTTGGTGTTACCAACCTCATTTCAGCCTCTCATTTTCCTCAGCAGCCCCACAGTGAGAGCGATGCCAAACAGCAAAATCACATTGACTTGGAGAAGGAATTTGGGTTTGATCTGAAAACTCTGATTTTCTGTCTCAAAAACCCCCCAAAATGCAGAAGTCTCATATCTCAAACCCTGCCTCAGGTTTTCTTTTTGACACTGATGCCTGGAGAAAGCTGACCTGGAACAGAGGCTGGACAGAGCTCAGAATAAAGCAGGGATTTATTGAAAGGCCTTAAAGGACACATCTTGGGCAATGCAGGAGCCTGGCCAGGGTTACACCCAAATTACCTAAAAATGGTCACAAAATGGATGACTGCTCATGAGGTCTCACATTTTTATAACTTTTGGTCCATCTGCATATCAGGGTTCATTGTCCAGTCCCAGTTTCAGGTTATGAAGTCCCACCCTCCTTGTTTTCCCTCTCCAGCCCAGCGTTGTTTCTGCTTTTGGGCCTGGAACTTGTGACGACTGCCCTCGGTACCATTCAGGAAAAGGAATTTTGTCTGCCTGCTCTGTGCAGAGAGCTCACTGACACTGAACATGAAGCTCAAAACTCCACACCTGGAATATGAGAAATATAAAAGCTAAAACTTAAGGCATCAACACAACTCCTTCCCTGCTGTTTCCCTGGCAGAGCCCAGCGCTGCTCCTGCGGCCGCGCACGTCGGCAGTGGCGGCAGGGCTGGGGGACCAAGGGGGGCTCAGGATGGGCTGACCAGGCTGTGCTGTTGTCACAGCAACCCCCTGCCCTGCCCTCCTGAGCCCTGGGGCTCCCTGGCAGCCACGGGGGCTGGGAAGGCTCGTGTCAATCTGCTGGAGATGGAGCCACGTCCCGGTACCCGCGGAACCGGCGCTGGTTAAAAATGGAATGTGTTCCCGAAATAAACCTCTGAGGGTGGCTGCTGGACACCCCCCACCCCTCAAACCTCCCTGACATCCCTGGAGGAAGAGGGTGGGATGTTTTGGGAGCAGTGTCAGCCTGGGGGAACTGTCAGGTGTCACCTGCCAAATCCCACTTTTCCAAACTGTTTTGGGAAAGAGGGATTTTTGCACCAGATTATGGTTATGATCAAGCTCTCCTGTAGGAAGCAGAGATTCTGGCAGGGTTGGAGATAATCAGTCAAACCTTTTTGCAGCTGAAGCAGCTTTTTTCCCCTGGGAGGGCTTGGGAGGGAAGGCAATGGCTCAGGTGTTCCTTGGGTGAGATGAGATCAAGTGCTCCCCTGAGCACCTGCAGCTGGGGCTGAGCCCCAGGGGGAGCACAGGGTGCCAGGACTGGGGGCAGAGAAGAACAGGGCTCTCCAGAGCAAGGTAAGGCTCAACTGGATTTTATTTGGAGTTTCTTGGAAAGATTTGTGTTAGCAGGGTTCTTTCTGCAAGGTTTTGTGTGTGCAGCATGGCTGGAGAAGCAACGAGTGAAGGTGTGGAGCTCAGCTGGTGTTGGCGACATCCAAGGCTCTTTTTCTTGGTCAAAGCAGTCCTGTTTTTACTGGGATGGCAGAAGTTGGGTAGAAGTACCTGGAGGGAGGATGAAATGTTGGCAGGAGGAGCTGGTGGAGGTGAATGCTGGCAGGGAGGGGCTGTGTTTAATGTCCTGGTGTCTCACAGGCAAGGGCTGTGGGGGAAGAGTTCCCACCAGGTTTTCTGGTTTTTGCTGCGGTTGTGCTGCCCCCTTGTAGAAGACAGAAGTTTTGTGAGTGTTCTCAGAACTGTGATTGTTTCATCTCCCTTTTGCAGAGTTGCAATGAAATGTGAAACTCATGGCAATGCTTTTCTGTTTCTGTTAGAAATCCCTTCCAAAATGGATATATTTAATGTATAAGGTTGCTTGGAATTCCCAAAGGCCCCAATTCAGCAAACTGCAGCCATTTGTTCTCATGTGAATTCTTTGTAGTGCCAGCACCTGAAGTGCTTTGGGGAGGTTTTTATTCTCTTTTTTTTTTTTTTAGCATGAGCAGGGATCTGTTATAAAGACACCAGTGCAAAAGGCACCGAATTCTGTGAGTCAGGGAGATGGAATTGGTGACACACAAGGTCCTTCAGCCCGTTCAGGTGGGCTGGACGTGTTGCATTTTGCTTTTGCCTGCTTTGTCCCAGCGCTGCAGGGGATTGTTGGAGCCAGCTCCCAGTCTGATGGCTGAGGTAGCACATTTCTCTCTGCATGGCTGGATGGTGTCTAGACTGGGCTGGTCACTGCCCAGTCATGTTCCACAGCTCTGCTCTGTTGTGGGCTCAGCACCTGAATCACAGAAATGCAGGAACTGCAGTGATGGGTCTGATACAATCTCATGGCACAACCAGCTGGGGCCTCACACCTGTGAATTGTACATTTGGGTAGGCCAGGATTTACAGTTCCACATCCTAAAGCTGTGATTTTGTCCCTGATCACCGGGGCTGTTCACTTCTCTCCCCTAATCCTGATATTTGTCTCCTATTGCTAAACCTCTTGAGAAATGTCAGTGTGTGCTGTGTGATTTGCACTGCACAAGCACAGTCCGAGCTCATGGGAGCACTTTGGGAAAGCTGTCTCCACACCTTGCTGGGTTGATTCACTCAGGAGGCAGCAAAAGAATCCTGGATCTGCTCGGGATTTGCAGGGGAGGAATGGAGAAATGAAGCAAGAGTTTATCTCCCTCTTACGGCTGAATTCCGAACAGCTGCGCCTGGAAAGGGAGGAGCAGGAATCCTGCACTCGGTGGTTCTGGAGGGACCCCAGCTGCTCACGAGCAGTTAAACTGCTAAAATAGGTTTTTCACTGCAATATAAACCATAAAATATCTGTGAAAGACTTAAACTGCTCCGGTTCTCTGTGAGTTTGAACCCAGAACTGGCCAAATATACAATTATGGAATGTTGGAATGGCTTGGGCTGGAAGGGACCTTTGGGATCACACAGGTAATGGCACTTTGGTTCTGCTCCTTCAGGCGCAGTCTGCTTGAGTCAGTGTGAACCACTCAAAAAAGTTTTTCTGCAGCTGCAAAAGGGCTTGAGGAGACCAAAATCCACTCAGGTGGAACCGTGACCTTGATGAGGTGATCAGTGCTGTGGTTTCTGCCTGGCTCTGTTGGTTACCTGCTCCAGGTTTCACTGAGAAGCATCTCTGGAGTTAGAACATTTACATAGCAAGTGCCTCAGGAATCATCCCGTTATTTTATGTAAGATTTGCATAAGTTAAAAAAAAAGAATATCAGAAAATGCCAATTAATTTAAAGCAAGAATCAGTTTTACTTCAAGAATGTGTTATAAACACATTATTTATCACTTAACCCCTGTTCAGTACCTGGAATTAAGATTATTTTGAGCTAAAATATGTATTTTTGTAAAATGGATTGCTTTGTGTGTTTGATGTGCATTACATGTACATTTTTCAGGAATAATGGGGGAAAGGCAATGGAATCCTGCTGTTCAGTTTTTCACTACAGCATTTGGGACAGTCAGAGGAACAGAGATCAGAATTGTTGTGTGGCTGCAGGCCAGGGTTTGATGGGAAGGGAAAATAAGGGAAATTTTGCAGTGCTGCAAGTGATGCTTGTGCAAATATCTGTTTAATGTGAGCTTCTTGATTCCTTCAATGTCTTAGACCTCTCTGCCTCCCCAAACTCCTCAGGCTGTGTTTAACACACCCTGCACAGCAAAACCTGACTCATTCCCCAGCTTTAGTCCAACATCCTGCTGCAGGAACAATTTCACTTCTACAGTGGGTACAGCTTTGTTCTTTTGTTCTGCTCCGAAGAGTTCTATTTCATCACTGAGGTTTTAAGGCAGGGATCCTGATTCTGGCTGTGTGACTGACAGAATTTAATCAAAGGGCACTCCACAGGTCCTTCATCATAAGGATTTGGTGGCTTTTGTCACTGTCCCATTGTGTCAGGGGTGCTTCCAGGGCTCTGATCCAGAGCAAGGACTTCAGAACCCCAACATTAAAGATCCCAAACTGGCTGCCCCAGCTCTTCAGGTGCTTCTCTTGTGATCTGAAGGTTCCCACTGCCACTGGAGCCGTGCACAGGCTGGGCCCCACCAAAGGCTCAGCAGTGTCAGAGCTCAGAGTTAACACAGAGAGAACAATGGAAAAGCCTTTTAAAAACTACCCTGGCTGAGTCTATTCTCCTTCACTCATCTTTTAAAGCAGCTGTCAGGTAGGAAATGCAGGCTCAGGTTCCCTCCTCACTGCAGTAAATCCAGCTCGACTTGCTACAAAAAACCCTGAGCTGCTGTCCCTACTCCTATTGCCATCCAGAATTTTCCTAAGCACACTCAGAATCCTAAATTTGCTCTTTAAAACAACTTCTTTCCCCCTGAATAAACGTTTCAATTCCAAAGAAGTGGTTGAGAACCCAACCAGGAGGTAAAAGGTTCTTTTCTGTCAAGAGCTGCCCTTAAGGCCCTAAGGGAAAGCATTCATTACACATTTGGTGCAGTCTTTAATCCCAAACCAACATCCAGGAGAAAACCCTTTACTCACACAATCCTCACAATATTTTACATTTTTTGAGACATCTTCCTGGGAAAGGATACCAAAACCATCTTATTTCATGTTAAGAAACAACTCCAGGTTGTTAAACCTGGATTGACCCATAAAATATGCAAGGTCACACTTTCCTTAGGGTTCCAGGCATTTCTTTAAATAGTTTCTCCTTAAGAAAAAAGTGCTGAAGAAGCCAAGCCTCAGAGATGCTTTTTGAGGTGTTTTATTGCAAAAAGGTGTGGACATTTGCTGGCAGAACAGGTTATCACATTCTCCATTTGACTGTCATCCAGAGGACACTGCATGCATTCGAGCTGAAAGCATAGGACAGTTTCCACCAGGCACCTGAGAAAGAAAAGTCTTCCAAGCAGAAAAAGACAAATTTCCACCAGATCCCCAACTCTGGTGTGCCCTTTGTTCCCCAGAGTTCCCTGGGAAACAGGAGTGACATCAGCTATAGCAATAGCCAACTGTAAACATGTTCCTGTGTTCAACAGAATTTGTCTGGATAATGGATCCCGAAGCTTCAGCTCCAGTTTTGAACAGGAAATGCCTTTCCCAAAGCAGGCAGTGCAGTGAGTTCCACCTGACCTGGCACCTGCTGCTCACTGGAACCCAGCAGAGGCTTCCCCTCCTCTGGCTTCTATCAAAGGAAATCTGACAGCTCTACTTGGTCTCCAAAAAATACCCCACCCCCAAACCCTCCTTCCTTTCTTTGTGCTCCTTGGAGAGCCTCAGCCCCATTTCCCCACTCCCTCCAGACAGCAGACAACTCCCTTTTCTCCTTCCCACCCCCTTGCCCAAAGGCATGACTAATGAATACAGGCTGCAAAAATCTCTCCACACTTGGGCTGTCCCTCCACAGGCAGAACTCCAGGTGCACCTGAATTTCCCCATTTCAGTGCCTATTTCCCACAGGCCTAACAAAGGTTAATCATCTTTGGCAGACAGCAATCCTGCACCAAAGGGAACAAGGAAACCATTGCCAGTCTAACAGGGCATGTTGCAATTGCAGCTGCTCAGCAGCAGGATCTCCCTGCAAGGAAAAAAAAAGAGAATTTAGAGAATGTAGAAGCACCTTCACAAGTCAGTGCATTAGGATAGATTAGAATATATTAACAACTGCACTTTGCTGTGGGTTACAATGGACTTTTAAACTACTTGAACCAGACAATTCAAGTCGCAAGTAAATAACTCAGGATGACACTACAGCCACTTAAACTTCTACTATTGAGCTAAACCCCCATGCTGGTTGCTCTGATAATTCCCAGCCACTGTAGGGTCTTATTCCTTCTAAATAAATCAGCTGTAGATTACATGGAGCATTTTTACTTTCAGAAAGCCCTGGCAGATGGAACAACTGACAATTCACTTCCTTTCATGCAGCATGACTTTAAGTCCCCCAGCAAAGGGGCAGAATAAAATTTCCCACCAAGGCAGTAGCTCCTCAAAATCAACCTTTGCAATCTTAGCAAAGATAGACACATCTTGTGCTTAGACAGAGGAGCAGTTATGGCCCCCTGAGGCCCCTGGAGTTATTTTAATCACAAAAGCCAGAATGAACTTGTTTGCCACAAAGGCACCCTCAGTCCTTGCAGCTGGAAGATTCAGGCTGCTTTATTTAAATCAGGTTTTTGAGTGAACAGTTTTTCACTCCCAGAGATGTTGTCCCTACTCCAACAGGACTATTTTGGTCAGTGACAATTCAACACTCCAGTGTTAGTTCTGAAGCAGAGATACCTAAAACTTTCAATGCTAAGCCACAATAACTTGTCACCACCCTATTCCCATCTGTGTTTCAGTAAATGATATATATTTTTAATCCATTTGATACAGTTCTGAAGGCAGTCCAGCCACTTCCATGTTAATGCTGCTGGATATGCTGCTTTTTTTTTTTTTATTTTTGGATATGCTTTACTGGAATAAAAGGCCTTTTGGGCTGATCCAAACCCAGCTCTGGCAGAGTGCAGAGTGTTCCTTGATAGCTGATTTACATCATCCCTATGTCTTAGTCCCAGATATTTTTAGCAGCCACTGGAGTGGCAGAGGGCTGTGACAATGACAAAAGGCTGCTGATCAAAGTGTCCCCCCTTGCCAAGCCCTCCTCTATCTTGCACTCTACAAATACAGAGATGAGGCACAAGGAATGTCAGCACTAAGTGCAGAGATACCAGACCTTTAGGAGGCATCCTGAGATGGAGCAGGAGGATCCTTATTCTCAGGCTCTGGAGGAGGAGCTGGCACATTTTCCTCTTTCTTTTGTGCAGCCAAAAATTCATGAATCGCCCTCTCTATCTGAGGCCTGAAGATGTGGTTTAGTTTTGGATCCACCACCTGAGAAATAATTCTGTCCACTCCAGCTTCCAGCATTCCTGACCTTGAACAAAGACAAAGAAGTCATTCAGCTCCTCTGAAAAACTTCTCCCCAATCTCCTCCAGAAACTCTCCAGAGCCCTCCTGTCAACTGCAATTAGCATTAACATGGTGAGAACTGCAGCCTACTCAGGAGATCCTTAACAGGGACTTGTTTCACTCACCTATTTCTCTCCCTGCTCCCTACAGAATTAACAACTCCCATCTGGTCTCCCAGGTACTTAAATGACACCTTGGCCAACAGCCACTTTTAATAGGGCTCCTGTGGAAACCAGGTCAACATGAAAGCAAACAAACACATTTTGGCACAAGAAGAGAAATAAGCTATTCTGAGGAGGAGGGCAGGTGAGAGCACAGGCTTTTTTTTGGCTGAGTGGAGGGAGAAGAGCCCTGCCCCCTAAGAAGAGGACTGTCACTTGCTCCTTGTAACAGTCTAGACAGATGGGTATGAATTATAAAAACAAGACAGCACACAGCAGAGGCTCTGGGCTGAGCAGCAGGAACAGAAGTGACTGGTGACTTCAGTCAGGCTCCTGGACTGTGGGGCACAGGCTGTCTGGGAGGGTTAAGTCATGTCTGCAAGGGAGCAGGGACAGGAAATGGAGATGTTCACGGCACTGGGAGAAGGAGCCACAGGATAATGGGGCTGTGAAGGATGCAGAGACACAGGGCACCTCATGCCACCTGCAGGTAACAGCAGCCTGGGTGGGCAGGACCCACACCTGGACACCCCCAGGGCTCAGCCCTGCCCCTCCAGGAGTGACAGGGACTGTTCAGACTCCCTACAGCATTTTGTGTGCAATACCTCGTCCTCTCTTCCTGATTAAAACTCAGCAGTGCTGGGAAGCAGAGTAAAACCTTAAAGCTCATCCAGTTCCACCCCCTGACACGGCAGGGACACTTCCCACTGTCCCAGGCTGCTCCAAGCCCCATCCAACCTGGCCTGGGACACTTCCAGGGATCCAGGGGTAGCCACAGCTTCTCTGGGCACCTGTGCCAGGGCCTCCCCACCCTCCCAGGGAAGGATTCATTACCAATATCTACTGTTACCCTGCTCCATCAGCTGAAGCCATTCCCCTTTGTCCTGTCCCTCCAGGCCCTTGTCAATTGTCTCTCTCCCTCTTGTTGGCTCACTGAGGCACAACTATGTCACCCCAAAGCTTTTCCTCTCCAAGCTGAACAACCCCAGCTCTCCCAGCAGAGCTGCTCCATCCCTCTGCTCATGTTGGTGGTCCCCAGTGCAGGGTCTGAAACAGCTGGAACTGTCCTGTGCTGCAGGAGCTCAGGCTGGTGCAGATTGCTGCTGACAGGGAATGGATTCTGCACACCCAGCCTTTGGCATCCTTGGGATTCTTTCTTTAAAGAATCTTTGAAGGCTCTTTTCTTTCTGAAGGTAAAGCTCAGGGTCATCCAGCTCAGTACAGCAGGCACAGCGTTTTTGCAGCAATAATTTGGACAGCAAATATAAATATTTCATCACTCCAACCCACCCATTTCAGGCAGAGCAATAATGTGCATTTTGAGGAGAGTTCAGACTGCACTTATTCTCCCAATGAAACTCAGGGAGGACAACAGAAAGTGGTGTGAAAAACTTCATTCTGGCAGTTCTCCCTTTCCTTAGGTGATCTATGGCTTATCAAATATCACTGATTGTGCAGGCTGCTGCTCACTCACTGGATCACACTCTGCCTCAGCCCATTCCGTAACTGGTTCTTGTTCATGGCTGGGTTCCATTCCTGCTTGTCCAGGTGAGTTGAGACAAAGTTGTCGACTTTCTGCCTCAGGTTCTGATAGGCTGGCTAAAAAAAATAAAAATAAATCCAGTTTAACAGCTCAAATACCTCCAAACAACCCCCTGCCAGAGCCCTTCACAGTGCAGCTATTGTCACACACACACACTGCTCTGCTGTGTTTCCCTCCCTTCACTCTCTGAACAAAGATAATCCTGTTTTCCCTGAGAACACAACTGGAAATTGCACAGGAACACTCAGTGTAGTAATAATTCAAACAGCTGGATAGGTTGGGGATGAAACTGTAGTGAAATGCAAACTGTGCAGACAGAAGTTGTTTAAGCAGAGTTCTTGTTGTCTGGAAACCCTCGAGCCCAGAATTCCAAGGAAAGTGGCTGAGCAATACTGCCACCAAACAAGAACTTGAATTATTTGCTTCTGTGGCACTAGCAGAGGAAATAAGAATAAAAATATAAATTGCAATTTTAAAGATAATTATAATGATATGAGAACATAATTCCACTGAACAGGAACTTAACTAACAAATCCATATAAATCCTCAGGATCCACATCCTGGATGCAAGGGAAGGACAAGAGGGAGACCGGGATATTTCTGAATTTGATGTGTCTGTCTGTCCTGGGTGAGGATGGCAGATCCCAGGACTTTTGCTGGAAGCATAAAACTTTGGGAAAGCAAAGTTTAACCAAAAGCATTGAATTTTGACAGTCACTGCAAACAATCCAATTTGGCACTGACAGCCCAACTTCTATATTGGCAACAAATGATGAGTTTGTTATGGCTGAGAAAATGAATGTCAAACAACAGCCTGAGAACATCTACTCAGGAAACAAAGGTTTGGTTTGAGAATTGAGGGATGTTGGAGAACATGGGAATTTTTGAAATCTAGCTTGAGAGCAGCGCCGTTCTTACGGGAAGATGTTTTCCCAGGAAAGCCTGGGCTGAGATATGAAAGGCTGAGCCTGCTCTCTGCCCGGGCTGTGGCTCCGAGGATGTCCCGGGAGCAGCCCGGGGGAGCGGGGAGGGCCTGGGCTCGGTGCCCGGCCCCGGTACCTTGGTGTCCACGTCGGCCAGGCAGTCGCGGCGGAAGCCGTCGAAGAGGCCGCGGCTCTTGAGCTGCTCCACGATGATGGCGATGAGCTGCGGGTCCCCGGGCGGCAGCGAGGCGGGGTCGGTGGGCCCGGGCC
>NC_031782.1:2438695-2449662 GCF_001522545.3 Parus major
TCACGGGGAGCCGAGTTCTCCTCAGCAGCGAAGCTGTGGGCTGAGGAGCTCTGTGGAACTACGAGTCCCAGCGTGCACCGCGGCGCGCCGCCGCACGGCAGCGGAAAGGCGGGCGCGCTGCTGTCGCGGTGCGTCTCGGGAGTTGTAGTTCAGCGGATCGTGAGGACGCTCCCCGCATCCATCGGCGGTTGTGTGGTGGTGGCGGTGCTGGGATCACCCGGCCGGGGAGGACACAGGGCTCCCCGGGCTCCCCCGGAACGGGGTCAGCCGGGCAGAGGGCCCGGGTGTTCCTCAGCATCGCCCGGATGCTCCAGGTGTGCGGCTGGATGCTCAGGGATCCCCTCCCATGAAAACAGCGAGGTTTTGGCTTGCGTGTGTTCTCCTGTGCCGTAGTGAGCGCAGAGATAATATAAAATTGCGAAAAAAATTATAAATGTGCGTGGGCTCGTGCTGTATTTCTGTCGGGATCCCGAGACCCGACTGCCCTCAGGAAGGGGCTGTGTGTGCTGACAGCGCTCGCACCTGGGAGCTGCAGGGCACAGATCTGACACGTTGGGTTTGTGTCCTTCCCAGTGGTGTCGGCAATAATGAGCCCATTAGGCAATAATGAGCCCATTAGGTTATTCCCATCCTAATTCAGGAGGACAAGCAGTGCAGCAGTGTCATCACAGATTCCCAGAACAATTGAGGGATGTCTGGAGATCATCCAGTGCCACCCCTGCCATGGCAGGGACACCTTCCACTGTCCCAGGCTGCTCCCAGCCCTGTCCACCCTGGCCTTGGGCACTGCCAGGGATCCAGGGGCAGCCACAGCTTCTCTGGGCACCTGTGCCAGGGCCTCCCACCCTCCCAGGGAAGCTTTGAGGACAGAAAAGGGACAAATGGCAGCGTGTGCAGACCCTGACACCTCCTGTGCCAGGATTTGGGGACACACACGAGCTCCTGCTGCAGCACACTCCGTCCCTGTGCCTGGTCACTGTCACCGCTCAGTGCTGGCTCTCTCGGGGCCGGGTACGAAACTCCCTGGGCTCAGCCCGGCTCCCAGAACTGTCCCTGGAATCTCATTCCTGTCTGGCAGCTTTGTCCCCAGCCCTTGTGACACTGGCCCGGCATCGCTGTCCTGGCCTCGGAGCTAACCCCGGGCAGGAAGGCACCGGGGGGATCCCTCGGCATGTGTGGGTGTTCCTCCATGGATTTTGATGCTGATGGCACACGTGTGACAGCAGTAACAGGACGGAGACAGGTTAGAGCCAGAATAGGAACATGTTTTATAAAATAGATCTGTCAGGACCCTGCACCTCTGCTCTGGGGAGTTTTTAGGGCACACGGCCTTGTTTTCTCCTGTGAGCAGGGGAATTACAGAATATCCTGAGCTGGAAGGGACCCACAGGATCATCCAGGGCAGCTCCTGGCCCTGCACAGACCCCCAACAATCCCAGCTCCATCCCTGGAGCGCTGTCCAAGCTCTCCTGGAGCCGGGACCATTCCCTGGGGAGCCTGGGCAGTGCCAGCACCCTCTGGGGTAAGAATCTTTCCCAAAATCCAAGCTGCCCCTCCTTGTCGCAGCTCCTGCCGTTCCCTGGGAGCTGTCCCGGGTGGTGGCCGGGGCCGGGAGCCGCTCCGGGAGCGGGGGAAGGAGCGCGGTGATCCCGGCAGGTGGCACCCGGCGGCCGCGCTCCCCATCCCGGCACCTCCCGATCGCTCCTCCGCTCCCAGCCCGGCACGGACATCATGAATGGATTCCAGCCCCTCTGTGGAACCAGCAGCGAAGGCAGAGGGTGGATCCTCTCTTGGGACCCTCAAGGGACCGATGGAGGAGGCGGTTATACTTTTTTTTTTTTTTTCGGGATTTTCCTGCTGTCCTGGGATGGCTCCTTCCCCAGGAAGGGCTGAGAGGCAGCGACCTCAAAGGCAAAACCAACCCTTCAGTAGCACAGAATCCAGCCCAGGGTTTACTGGGGACTGCCCGGAGTAAAAAAATTCCTCCCAATTAACAAATTACTGGGAGAGACTGTGAGCATCCGTGATGCAGGAGAGGAAAACCCTCAGTGCAACCTCCTGTAGCCGGGATGCTCCCAGCTGCTCTGGAACTGCCTTGTCACTGGTGCTGATGCTGCTGCAGGAGCTGAGCCCTGCTCCAAGTCCCTGTGTGAGGTCTCTGCCTTTTCCTGTGGGTGGATGCGGTGACCTCTTTCTCACGGTGGCACAATTGATGTTTCAAGGCGGAACAGAGGGGGCAAAGCAGGTAGTTATGAGATAATGAGAGTTCACGGCTTCTCTTACAAGCTGTGGGGTCGAGGTCAAGCAGTGTTTAATAGTTTTGAGATCTGTAGCAGGGGGGAAAGAGAAAAACAGAGCGTTTAATCTGTTTTATCTGTGTGTTTTTGCCCGACATCACAGCACACAGCGAGAGCATTAAACTGTGGTGTCTTAGATAAAGCAGCTGGCCCCCAGGGAGGAGAGCTGTGAACCTCTCCTTGAATCACATCTCGAGTACAAAATTTATGAGATCTGTGAACCCTCCCTATATCCATGGCCTCAAGGAAAGCTTCAGGCAGTTTCCACAGCTCGGGTCAGTAGAAGACTCAGGAAGGGAGAATTTTTTCCTGTTTGCTGTTGTGTTGGAAATGCAGTCCTCATGGTAGGATAAATGTTTAGGCTGAGGGGAAGCAAACTTGTAAAGCTTAGGGAGAAAGATTATTTCAGGTAAAATAAATAGAAAAAAAAATGGTGTAGAAAATTACTTGGATCAAGATGGCAATTAATGATTTTAAATCTTATTTTCCTGTGTTACAGTCCCCCTGAACCCCATTCCTTTAGCTGACCAGGGAAATTGTAATTTCAATTTGTGAAAAACCTGAATTCCAGTCACACTTGCTATCACAGATGATCAGAGCCAGAGGTCAGTCCTTTCTTTGTCAGTGTTTGTCACCACTGCCTTGCACATTTCCTCCATTCTCAGCCCCGCTTCTTCACCCCCTCCTGTCACCACAATCACAAGAGCTGTGAGCCAGCACCTCTTTCCATGGAAATTCTGATACCATAGGGAAAAAGCCATCTCTGCTACAGCTGCCTGCAAAGAGTTCATGGTTGTTGGAACTGGCTGACAAAACCGAGTTGTTCCCATAAAAGTGGTGTGAATGAAATGTGTTTTCATGGGTGCTCATTTCTACTCCTTAAAGCTCTCACTGAAGACTCACATTGTGATGCTGCATGAGGCAGAAGGTCCTGGAAGGGGTGTGGAGCTGGCAGGGTGTGTATTCCCATGTGGAATCCGCAGCAGTGGAGTCCTGCCTGTGCTTCCCTCAGTGCTCACCCTCATTTGAATCCTTGTTCCCTCAGCTTCTCATTTTCATAGGGTTTGTAGGAATCAATTCCTGCTGCAGGGCATGTTCTGTGTTAATCCTCTGTGGAGATGGAGTTTGTTCCTTCCTCGGCAGTGGGGACCAGATTTCCACCTCTGTGTTTGGCCTGGCACCAGACCTGGCATGACTCTGCCCATCTCTGGTGCCCGGGAGCAGGGGAGCTGCTGGAGAGGCAGGAAAAACCAACATTCCAGAGTATCCTGTGAACCCTGTGCTGTTTCTTGTTGAGATCCAGCATCCCTGATCATGAGGATTTCTTCCTGGAAAGGGTGGTCAGGCATTGCAAGGGGCTGGCCAGGGAGATTTGGACTCCCAATCTCTGGAGGTGCCCAAGGATGTGGCACTCAGGGCTGGGGACAAGGTGGGCATTGGGCACAGGTGGGGCTCGATGGTCTGGGCTTTTCCAAACTCAGAGATCCTGGGATTTGCAGTGGGGTGATCACTGTGGCTGGGGAGAGGAGAAGGTTTGTTCCCTCTCTCGAGGTTTTCCACATCCCTGTTGAAAGACAAACTGTTCACAGGAGGCATGGTTGGCAGTTTGCTCTTCCTTGCCCTGGCAACCACAAAATGAGAAGCCACTTAGCGAGTCCAATTTCTCCCAGCTTTGGCCCTGTCAAAGATTAAGATGAGAAACCTGGGATATTTGGCTGTGGCCAGGCACTGCCAGTGCTGGAATGCAGATGGAATTACCACGGGCACCCTTGCAGAGGCAAAACCCAGCTGCTCCCAGGCAGGAGCTGTGGAAGCTGCTTCCCTTCCTCCCTGTGCTGGCACCTCCAGCAGCACAGACCCAAATCTGCCTTGCTGTCCTTGGCAGGGGAGCTTTTTCCCGGGTGTGTTTGCATCCCAGATCCTGCCCTGCTGCCTCTTTGCATGGGAACTGTAAAAATGTGAGGTTTGGAGGGAGCTGATCCAGAGCAAGGTGAATCCAGCAGGGTGGCAGTGCAGCTAAATTTGCTTTTATCCTTTAGCAGCGTTCCAGCCGTGCCTGCCAGCTTTGGGCCACGCTCTCCTGCATTATTCTCATGCTGTTTTGCAGAAGCTCAGGTGGAATATTCACACAAAATATTCTGAGTTGGAAGGGACCCATAGGGATCAGCCAGTGAAACTCCTGGCCCTGCACAGACACCCCAACAATCCCTGAGAGCAGTGTCCAAACTCTCCTGGAGCTCTGGCAGCTTTGGGGCCGTGCCCATTCCTTGGGGAGCCTCTTTGGAGCTGAGTTAGGATCACAACCCTGGTCCTGTGCTCTGTGCTGGTAAGGAGAGAGCAGGAGCTGCAGAAACAGAGGAAATGTCTACTTGGGTTTGGTCCTTTTGGTGTCAGCAGCCCCAAAGTCGTGTTTAATCCTTGCTCCAGCCTCTGAAGGAGTTAAAGCCAAGTTCCCTGGGGGTGGGTGTGGATCGGGGTCAGCTGGGAAGCGCCAGAGTTTTGGGATCCTGGAGATTTACAGAACAAAGAGCTTGGCTATGCAGGTGGCAAAATATTGAAAGAGCTGGGAAGCTGGAGGAATGTTCCCCAGCCCATAATTCTCTTCCAAAGAATGTGCACCACGCACCCAGCCTGCCAACCTTTCGGAGGCTCCAGAGCTCGGGAAGAAAATGTCAATTCCTGCATGTTTATCATTTGTGCTGGGCAACATATTATCCATGGAGCATATGCTGTATACACCACAGGCTCTCTGAATCACTCTATTTCTGAAACACTGCACTGAAATTTATACTTTGGTTTATTTTATATGTAAATATATATATGTGTGTGTGTGTGTGTGCATGCATATGCATTATATACAAGTGGCTGGTGTTAAAACAGAGATGTAAGTAAACAGAATTTGTGTTCAACATGCCCACCTCCACAGGATGGTGTTTTATTCTCTATTTTTTTTTTTGTGGGTTCTGTCTTGTAACTCAAACGATTTGGAGCTCCAAGTATCTGCAAATACCAAAGGAGAATGTATTTGTAAAGCTGCTGCAGAGCCTTTCAGAGGAGATGCATGCTGTGTCCTCAAACAGAAATGTCAATTGTTCATTCTTATATCATTGTTTCCATTATTATGAAAGGCTGAAAGCATGTGGCAAAAATAATATAAACATTATTGCCATATATGCAGAAGGGGTAATTTTCCAAACTAGATCATCAAGTGAAGCCTTGGAGTGTATCTGTGTAATATAATCCCTTGGAAGAGTTGCCTTGCATTTGAAGTTTTCACATATTTATAAATGTTTATGAAAAATGCCAGTTGAGCTGATGAAGTCAATAAGTGCCCCTCTAGGCAGGGAAATACAGGCTTTTTGCTGGGGAAATGAATAGCTTGTGATTGCTCTGGAATGCAGTGTCAGAGATGGGAGTAAACCCAAAAACCTGGGCTATCTGTGCAAACTGCTGGATGAAATCCCATTTCTCCAAGCCCACTATTTACTTTCCTTGCCTGAGCCTGAGAAATTTTCCATAGCACAGATTTCACTATTGAGGGCAGCACTGCTGTAAAAACCACTTTTTTTGAGAGTTTGTGTGTGTGGGACAAAGTGCTGCTTATTCCTGCTCTTTCCACCTGAATATCTGATATCTGTCAGGATAACACCCTGTGGCCCTCTGCTTGTTTGTGCTGCTTGTCTTTCCAGCATTTCTTCCCTGGGATTTGATGTAGCTTTGAATCTGTGCAGATTTTCTGCTTTAAACTGGGGAGTGCAGCCCCACATTTGGAGTTTGTGAGGAAAGCTGGAAGCGTTCAGGGATCTATTGGTGGCTGATTGGAAATGCACTGGTGTCAGAAAGGAAAGCAGCTGTTCCCTCACCTTCTGGAGAGAGGCAAGGACTGCACTGTCACATCCAGGAGCAGAGGAGCAATTACCCTGACATCAGAGGATGAAAAGATGAAAACAAGGAGGCTGAAAATTAATTTCTTTCGCCCCTCTGTTTCATGCTTCCATCACCAGCAGCGCATCTGGGCGTCGTGGAGCTAATTTAAAAGTGTAATTTCTATCCCAAAAGATGGTATTCAGAGTGCTTCCTGCTCTCAGGTTAAGTTCAAGGGGATGCAGCGTGGGGTAAAGGTTATTTCTGCCTCTGTGTGGTGGCTGTGGAGCTGGGATTTCCCTCTTTGTGCATTTGTGGATCTACGTGTTGCCTGTAACGTGTTTTATGCTCCACATAAGTTACTCGTCCCTTATTTACAGCTTGCACTTTTCTCCTCTCCTCTAAGGACCTGCAACTCTTGACCTTTTAGCCTGGTAAATTATTTACACGTGAAACAGTGAATCAAAATGATGGCTCTCAGGAAGATGCTGCTTATTCTCAGGGAAGAAAAGCACATTTCTTCCTGAAATCTCCTTCCTGAGCCTTGTTTGTCCTTCCCTCCTCATCCCTTCCCAGCCTGAGAAGGAGACGCTCTCCTTTTTCACAGGGAAAAGTTTCCCTGCCTCTGATTTTAAAATATCCCCTTGATATTTTGGGGATGGGGTGAGAGGATGTTAGTTTGATGTCTTTCTGGAAGAGGAAAACCATGGAAGAATGGGAAGGAAAGGTGTGTGAAACAGCCCAAGCTGCTGCAGAAATCCCAAACTGGGGGAGATACCGGCAGAGCTGGAAATGTTTAAAGCCCTAAAGGCATAAAAGTTATTTCACATGGAATGGTTTGGGTTGGAAAGGACCTTAAAGCTCATCCAGTCCCACCCCATACCATGGCAGGGACACCTCCTGCTATCCCAGGTGCTCAGAGCTCCATCCAGCCTGGCTTTGAACATCAAGGACTTCTCAAAAAGGTTATTTTTAATATGCTGTAAAGTATATTTTTAACAGACTGTAAATCATAACACCTCTCCTTGGTAAAGCTCACGCAGGTCCTTTGCTGAGAGGTGCTATTGTAAGTGAGACAATCGTGCATGTGGGGGAATTTTAGTTTTTTCCTAGAGCTGTATTAAAATCAAATGGAGAAAATTGATGTTATAGTTCCTGGAGCAAACACCTCGTTCCTGCTCACAAAGGTTTATCTGCAGGACAGGGAAAACATCCACAGAGAAATGGGAAACCAAGAAACAAAGTGGATTGAAAAACAAAGTTATTTCAATGCTGCGATTTCTTACCAGGGAATTTTGCACATTAAAGGATTGTGGGAAAATAAACAAGAAGACAATGTTTGAAAAGCAAAGATTTGTTTTGAAATTATCTATATCAGCTCTTGGTTGTTTAGGGATCTTCTTTTTAATCTATTTTTATTTTTTAACAGTTTTTCCCTTCACATGAAAAGGCTGGTCCATGCCAAGCACCACCTTTTCTGAAACCACAATGGTTCTGAGTCAAAAAAGGAAAAGAAAGCATTCTGACATTATAAAATAGAGAATCTTCTCAGATTAAAGTGGTTTATTTTCTCAGGAGCATAAGGAATTCTATAATTCATGCATATTTCATGAGGAAAGCGGCCAGTTTGTGGATATTTCATGAGAAATAAAATTTCCACATCATTAAATGGCCAGAGAGCAAAGTGAAGAGGAACACGTGTAATTCTTACGAGAGCTTTTCAATCAGTTTGTTGTAGTTTTAGAAACTATGGCTTGATTTGATAATCCTGCTATTGCTGCCACTCATGGAAAGGTGAGCTGCACCTGCCTGTAGTGACATCCAGGCTCCCAAAATCTGGATAATGGGAAAAACAGCCTCGTGCAAAGGGGTGTTTTTCACAGTGTGGCTCTGGAAGGACCTTTTGGCCGGTAATTGTCTCCTGCAAAGCTCACATTTGAGGGGAATTAAAACCAAAACAGCCCAAAAACTGGGCTTGATGATGAACTCTTCGGAGTGAAAAATGTCTCATTTCTTCTTCCCTGTGTGTGAGTGCATAAAACTGCCTTCTCCCGAGCTTTGTGCTGTGCTCAGTGCTCATCATTTGCCTAATGCAAAGTAGCCAAACACTGCAGCTGCTATTTGAGATCCTTTTATCCATCTTTCCTCACACACACACACGCATCCCCACACCCAGACAAAAGTTGCTTTCCTTTAGGCAATCGGGAGCCCTGGGAGAGTGGCAATTTCTTTGATTGCTTATTGTAGCTGGAGCGCTGGAGATAAAAGTTTAATGCATTCTTATTGTCTGGCTGCTTTTAAGTATTCAGCTGCAGCGAGCGGTGCGGCCTCAGCCCCGTTCCCAGCTGAACACGGGGCTTGGGGATGAGCAGATTCGGTGTCAGCGCTGCTGCTGGGTTTTGTTGGTGCCCATGGAGTCGTTTGAGGGCTGGGACAGCCTCTGGCAGATGGGGACCGGCCAGCTGGGCTGCAGGACAATGCCATGGAGCAGGTAAAGCAGCAGGGCATAAATGAGATGTTGCTGGGAGGAACGGCCTTGGATAAACAAATGGATCTGAAATTTTCCTAGGGAAACTCGCTGTGCTGAGCTGCTGGGGTAAACACGTTTGGTGTGGGTGAGTGTTGGGCCACGAGCTGCTGAGAGCAGGGCAGATCCCTTCTCTGCACCATTTTCCTGGAGGGGACAGGTGGAATTGTTCTAACCAAGACACGAATTGCAAAGCCACTCCCATCAGCCAGAAACAAAAGAAGACCCCAGGCCAAGTTTTAGGCCGTCCCAATTTTAGACCAACACTTGGATATTTCTCTGGCCTTTTGCCACAGCCCTGGTTTTCCCTCACAGCTCCTTGGGAGAGGCTCATTGTGCTGTTTTGCTGGCATTTCCTCTGCCCTCTCCCGGCCACCATTCAGCTCCTGTTGCAAGAGGGAGGTCAGGAGAATAATGTCCTTTTGCTGACACACGGGTAACCCAACCCTCCACCCTGCTGCTCTGCTGTGCTGAATTCCAACTCATCTCATTGCACTCAGGGCTATTGTGGCGTCCATGCCATCAGAGCTGGGTAATTGATATGCTTGAAGGGACTTTAATGAGGAAGAAAGCTAATTAGTTAATGTAAGGAGTGAAAAATAAGTCCGACAACCTTGTAGTCCATTTTGTTCCATTGCAGCTTCCCACAGTGCTTAGCACGGAACCCAGTTTCAAGCTGGGCATGGCTGAATGGAAAGCTTGGCAGATCCTGGCAGCAGAGCTGGGTTTAAGTTCAGGGTTTGGGTCTGGATGGGCTGTGGTGGGACACAAACAACGAGTGTCTGTGAAAGGGGGAGCTTTGAACACTGAAATTATGGGATGAACTCTGAATTAGGAGTCAGGGCTATGAGGAGCAGCTGAGGGAGCTCAGCCTGGAGAAAAGTGGGCTCAGGGGGGTTCTTCTCACTCTCCACAACTCCCTGAATCCATCCTGGCATAAGACAATCCTCACTTTTTTAGCCCTGGGGAAAAAAGTCTGAACTTGATCAGGGAGATCGGCCTAGAACTTCTTGTGGCCTTTATTTTATTTTCTGGTTTAAACATCTCCCCATCCTTGGACACTCACTGAGGTGATTTTTCTGCCCAGGGAGAAGAGGGCAGAGGGCTTGAAAGGTTCCAAAGGCCTGAAGGCTGTGGAAGTTTCCTTCCTGATTTCAATGGATGCTGATCCCATCCTTCCCATGGGAAAAGACAAGAAAGGAGAGAAAGAAAGGGAAAGCAGAAGGAAAAATAAAAAGCATAGGAATAGGCCAAAGGGATGTACAATGACATTCAGCTGTGTTTGTCCCAGATGAGTTTTGTTTCCCAGTGTGGCCTCCAGATTTGTGTTCTTTGTGCAGAAATCCAAGTTCTGTAAACACCACCTGCTCCTGGTGCTCGAGATAATGAGATGGGCTGGAACTAGACCAGACCTTGGGCACAACTGGGGTAGAGGCTGATCAAAGAGGGGTGGCAGGGCGAGCTTATCAATTATTTGAGAGAAAAGAGTCAATAAAAAGCCTTCTTCAGTATAAACAGAATCCTGCTGAATGTGGTGGGACTCTGGGGAGTGAGCTGTTCACAGGAGATGAAACTCTTCTCGTGGCTGATGAGCAGTAATGTTTGAAGACCTCTTTGAGATACTGATCCAGGAGCTGTTGCTTTGTCCTTGCTCGCCTCAGTCCTGCCTGGAGAGCCTGGGAATGGTGCACAGCCCTGCTCTGTAGGGTCAGGGCATTTCCAGCTCCTGGTTCCTCTTCCTTGTTTCACCAATTTCCTGCTCACCTGAGGTTGTTCATCCCAGATTGATATCAGAGCAGGAAGGCAAGGAGAAGGGAGTCTCCAGATTTAGGAAAAATGTACTCACAAAACCCAGTTCCTGTTGCTCTGCCGGCGGTGCTGTCCCCCTTGACAGTTCTTAGGAACTCTGGATTGTGCTCCTAAGCATGTCTGGAGTATTGTGTACAGTGCTGGGCTCCTCAGGACCAGGGAGATGTGGAGCTGCTGGAGGGAGTGCAGTGAGGGGTCACAAGGATGATTAAAGGACTGGAGAATCTCTCTATGAGGAGAAGCTGAGATCTCGGGTTGTTCTGTGTGGAAAAAGGAGGGGATCTCATCATTGAGGGAGCTGGGAAGGGGCTCAGCCTGGAGAAAAGGAGCTCAGGGGGCCCTTGTGGCTCTGCACAAGTCCCTGGCAGGAGGGGACAGCCGGGGGGGTCGGGCTCTGCTGCCAGGGAACAGGGACAGGAGGAGAGGGAACGGCCTCAGGCTGGGCCAGGGGAGGCTCAGGGTGGACAGCA
>NC_031782.1:2449757-2461725 GCF_001522545.3 Parus major
CCCATCCCTGGAGGTGGCACTCAGAGCTCTGGGCTGGGGACAAGCTGGGGATGGGGCACAGCTCAGACTCCATGGGCTGGAAGGGCATTTCCAACCAAAATGATTCCATTCCATTCTACTTTGTGCCAATAACTGAAGGGAGGCTGTGAAGAAGATAGGACCAGGCTCTTTGCAGTGATGCCTAGTGGCAGGAAAAAAAGGAATTGACTCCTAATAAGCCAGAAAAGATCTGTCTGAACATTGCAGAACACTGGAACAAGTTGCCCAAAGAGTTTGAAGACTCTGCATCGTTGCAGATACTGAAGAGCTGCCTGGACATGGTCTGGGACACCTGGCTCTGGGTGGCTTTCCCTGAACAAATGATGTCCAGAGGTCCCTGCCCACCCCTGCAGCACGTGGTGAGTGACTGATGTGTGTTTACACAGCCCTGCTTCCTCCTGGCTGTGCTGCCTTCCACATTTACTCACACCTTGTGTTGCAAAGGTGCCAGAGGAGCAGATCCTGCACAGCCCCGTGCACCATCCCCGTGCAGAAATCCTCGTCAGGACACACACAGACACAAACACACACAGACACAAACACATAAACACACAGACAAATACACACAGACACACAAACACACACAGACACANACACAAACACACACAGACACAAACACATAAACACACAGACAAATACACACAGACACACAAACACACACAGACACACAGTCACACACAAACGTACAGATACACACACACACACACACACACACACACAGACACAAACACATAAACACACACACAAACACACACAGACACACACAGACACACACAAATACACACACACAAACACACACAGACACACAAAAACACACACATACACAAACACACACACAAACACAAACAAATACACACACAAACACACACACACAGACACACAAACACACACAAACACACACACAAACACACACAGACACACACACAAACACACACAGATACACACACACACAAACACACAGTCACACACACAAACACACACACAAACACACACACAAACACACACACAGACACACAAACACACACAGACACACAGTCACACACACAAACACACACACAAACACACACACAAACACACACACCAAGACACAGTTGCCAGCATGTTCACAGGTGCCTCACACCTACGCTCTCCCTGTGTTGCTAAGGCTGGTGCAGCTCAGTGTTTGTTAGCAACCATGAGAAATTTTCCCAAAAAAGGTCCTTTAATAGAAGAAAGTGAAGGCTACTTATCTCTGGTAGAAAAGGTGCAAAGCTGCCATTAACAAGCGGCCAGCTCCAAGGCTTGGGTTTCTTGGGCCTTTTCCATTTGCTTTTGCACTCTGGACCCTGGTATTTTAATGGTATCTGGGTCATTAAAATTGCAACATGCTGATGTGTGAATATTCATCACATCAGTGTTCTTGCCAGATCCAAGGTGTGTTCAGTAAATAGTCTGTGTCAGAAGAATCATTATCAGAGGCAGCTACAAATGTGATACTGAGTATCTGGGACTTAATGAGCTGCTCTGCGTTTTTTCCCTGTGTATTTGGTTGCAAAATTGAGGTTGTTCCTTACTGTCTGTGCTCCCAGCCTGATTTCCACACCGTGCAGCTTGACCTCCTGCCCATCCACAGCCCCCTTTTCCTCTCAGAAAAAGCTTTTGGCCAATTTTCAGCTAAATTCATCAAACTGCAGAGAGAACGAGTTCTTCCAAATTTTATGCAAACTGATGACTGGATAGCAGAGCAAGTCCAATATTAATCCCCCAGTGAGAGTGAAATAGGCCAAATTTAGAAATCAGCCACTGTTTGTAGCTCCCAGCCAGCCAATAACAAGTTTGGAGTGGTGACCCAGCTCTTGCTTCTGCTCCCTCTTGCTCTGCCAAGTACAAGAGAGATGTGGGAGGGAGATCCTGGCTTTTGGGAGAGGCCATTGCACTGGGAATTAAAGTTCAGGGATGGAGGGCACAGAGCTGTAGGGAACCAGGCTTCATTCCTTGTGGTGTGTGTGGAATAACTTGTTTTGATAAGTGGTTCAGAGGCCTTACAGAAATCAATAATAGTAACAGTGCTCCCTAGCAACCCTACAAAAACAAAGCAGCGTGTGCAGCCTGTTTTCATGAGCAACAGGATCTGCTTCAGTGCAGCAGCAGGCTTCACTCTGAACCTTTCCAGGGGTCCCAGCTAGCAGAGAGCAGGGGAAGGACACTGAACCTGAGTCGTGGTGACCAGTCCTGCCTTCCTTGCATTGAGAAGTTCATGGAAGATTTGGGTGTGCAGGGAATTCTGACTTCAGGTTTGTGCAAGTGAAGAGATGAGCAGCAATAGCAGTCCTGTGTGTGAACATGAGACAATTCTAAAGCTCCTCTGTTTCTGTGCCTGCCATGCACTTTGTCTGTGGGGTACAAAGGATGCAGGAACTTAATCTCAGGTGGAATTATTTCTCATATAATAATTACCGTGAGGGTGCCCAGGAGATGTTATTGGGTCCAGCACAGGTTGCTTATCTGAGCACAGGGCTCTCAAAATCCTTCTCCCTTGGCCTGAAACCTTCTCAGTGGCCTTTACTTAGAGGCAGATTTATCATTTTAGGGCAGTTTAATGAGGCTGAGGAGCAGGGTTTGCTGATGGACCACGCGAGGCGCAGGGGGAGAAGGGTCAGAACCCCCTCTGCAGGGTTGAGCTTGTGCTGGGGTGGGAGCAGCAGCTCTTTGTGGAGCCAGCAGGGCTGAGATGCTCTGACATTTCCACTGTAAACAGCCCTCACCATTCCTGTGTCCTGGCATTTGTGTCTGTCCCACATAGGGGAGAGGTTAATGCCAGTTTGTTTCTGGTCAGGTGACAAGCAGCACAGAAGTGTCATTGTCCTCCTCTCCATCCTCCCGAGCTCGGGTCACTGCTGGCTGACTGCAGAGACATCTCCTGCCCTTTTCCAAGGGACAGGCTGATTGCTTTTAGCTCCTTTCTGGGAAATGAACACAGCAAAAACCCCTCCTGCATGGAGGACAGGCCCCAGCACACAGAAAAGAGCTGCAGAAGTGCTGAGCCTGGACCCATCTCTCAAAGGTTCCCATGGAATTTGGGAGCATGAGGAGAAAGGCAGAGCCCTTGGAGGGGAGCTCTGAGGCTGCAGAACTGGAACTTTCCCTGTGCTGCCATGGCAAAGGTGACAAACACATGTGGGTACTGACTCCCCTGCCAGAGGCTTGGTGTCAGGGACTGTCAGGGTTAAAATGCTATAAATCTGATTAACTGGGCTGGATGGGAGGCAAACAATTTGTATTTCTATTAGTGACCTGTGGCTGGACCTTGTGCACATTTCTAAGTCTGTCCCAGACTGCAGCCCTGGTTCAGAGCCTGGGGAAGCCTGCAGGACCACAAACACAAACTTGTGCTTCCACCTCCTCTCTGCTCCAGCCTGTCCTCACACCTGGAATGCTGGAGAAGGGGAAGTTTCCCAGGTCTGACACACTGACTGTACGTGCTGCCTTGGAAGGGAGTGTGTTAATATTTACTCACTTTTGTAATGACCTCTGGGGTCCCTGAACAGATTTGGGTGAAGCACATGAAGCTTCTTTTTTGGCTGAGGTTTATGCAGATTGAAAGGGAGTTAGCAGAGTGGAGCAGAGCTGTGCAAGACACGGAGCAGACCTGGAAACAGATTTGAGATGTGCTGAGTGGCTGCCCCAGTGAGCCACCGAGGGTCCCTGGAGCTGTGAACCCGGCACATCCCTGCTCTGGCCCAGCAGGACCTGGCAGTGCTGTCACAGCGTGCCTGTGTGCCACTGTCACCCTGCAGCAGGAGCACGGCCTGGCCAGCTCTGTAACCTCATCCAGCAGGCAGATTCCCAAGGGGAGGCATCCCCAGGACACTCTCCAAAACAGGCAGCGGGAACAGAAAGTTCAGCGCCAGCCCGGAGCGCCTGCGAGCTCTGCAGTGTCCTTGAGTGCCCTCCCTGTGCCCCAGCCTGAGCTCCTGCAGCTTAATCCATCCCACCAAACATTCCCTTCTTTCTCTCCACCTTGTCAGGCCCTGCTCCAGCCCCATTTCCTTTCTGCCTTCTGAGATCCCTCTTTCCTGTGAGGGTTTGGATCCGAGGCACGCGTTTCTCCCCGCGTCACGGTTCTCTCTCATTTCGCTCCCTCGGTTGCTTTGTCATGCAAAGCATTTGGGACAGTGTGGTTGTAAGATGTGATTAAAAATAGTGTTTGAACTCTCTTGGCATACAGGACTATTAATCCCTGCTGAAGCTCAGGGAGGAGGGAGGGTGGATTTGAAGGTGAGGATATATTCCAGTTCAAAAGTACATAAAGCCAATTTGCATTTTAAAGTATTTTTGCCTTTCTGGAGCAACAAGGTGCTGTTTTTTCCAGTACTTCCCTGCAGTATTTGTATTTTCCATTGTTAAAACACAGAGAATTTGGCTCTCAGGGTGAAGATTTCTAGGTCTGTCTCCTTAGAGATCAGGTCATCGCAGACTGAGACAGAAACTTGGAGTCTGAGAGCTGATTTTATCACTAAAATGAGTTTAAAATGAGCAAACAGGAACCTCTGTATTCATTCAGGAGCTCCACATGTTCTGGTTTGGGAATGCTGAGTGTGTGTAAAAGTGCAGTGCAAGGGGAAAGCTGTCACTTGAAGCAATATCCCTCCAAAATGTCCCCAAACCTAGAAACAGTCAACCTCACAGAGCTTTTCCACGAAGGCAGAGAAATGCCAAGCTCTTTTTGATCCTCCTTTGCTCTCTGCATTAAAATTAAGCCAGGTTCTGATTTCATCTGCACCACTGGAAATCACAAGAGCTGTTAATGCTGGACACTTAGAACATTTTCAAATAGTGAGTTGCCAGCTCTAGAAATTAATATGATTAACTTCAGCACAGTTACTCTACACTGACGTAGAGACAAGTGACAAAGGCTTGGCCCTTACCAAGGAGATATTTTCTGGCTTTGTAGCACACATGGAGAGGAGAATACCTCAGAGATTCTTTTCCCAGGCTTTGCTCAGTGCATTTTAGTGCCCCCAGCCCAGTCTCGTTGCACCTGAAGTGGGATCAGTGGAGATAAAAGGTGTTAAGATGCCATTTTCTCTTTTATTGCACCTAAAGCATCTGATCCACAGCTGCCATCCGGGCATGGGGGCAGCTCCAGTGTCCCTGCCTTGGGCTGTGCAGACTTGGAGGATTCCCCTCCTTTCCCACCTCCCTCCTTCCCCACCAGTGCTGTGACCAAGAAAGCGCTCGGGAGGGATGCCAAAGGAACCCTGCAGTGTGTGTAGCTGACCTTGGGCTGCTTGGCTGAGTGCCACAGGCCAAGACACCATCATCCTGCAAAATAAACACCTCCTCCTCCTCAGCACAGCAACATCTGTGAGGGATAAAGGCCAGCCCGAGTGCTGATGCTGCTGAACTGTCACCAAATTGATAGGCAATCACCTATTGATAGGCTGTGGGTGATGCAGAGAAATGAGAGTCATCACTTAAATACAGAGTGAGCAAATGCATCAACAATGTCTGATTTGCCCAAACCAAGGGAGCATCACCTTTGAGAAACAGCATTTTATGGGAAGTTTGAACACTGAAAACTCCCCATCCTGGCTGGTTTGGCTCGATGGGATCCAACCAGGGAACAGAATCTGGCTGCACATTCCAAGAGCCCACTGGCACCCCGAAGTGCAGGCACTAATCTTGCTGGAATTGGGTTGTTTGCCTGCTGTCTGATGCTGCTGCTGTTGACAGCAGTAATGTATGAAGCAGAGAGCAGCCTACAGTTGGGGTTTTATTTTTTTTTTCCCAGGGAATTGGGTTCTTAGGGCTGGCCAGCTGCACACACAGTCCTTCAGATGTGCCAGCATGTGACGGGCGAGTCACGCAGGCAGAGCTGTTTGCTGCTGTGCTTCCAGGGTACAGAGGATCAGCTTTGGGGGGGGGATATTTTTTAAAAGGGGGTTACCCCAGGGATGAATTTGGCTCAGGGTGGAGCCTGTAAAGCGACAAGAAGCAACACAGAGGGGGGAAATGAGAGCAATTAAAAAAATGAACCTGCTTGACCCTAATTTTGCAAATCTCTAGCTGTCAAAGAATGTACCTCGACTAATTATGTTTGGATGTGAAATTATAGAATCATTATAGCTGTGATTACACAGGTCCCCCAGCTCTTGCCTGCCATGGTGTCTGGGTGTTTGTGCTTTCTAGCGTGATCTTTCATTTTAGACTTGCTCTCTTGTTTTAGCTGTCCAGTTTTCCAGAAATAGGCCTCCAAAAAGAAATAGCCGTATCCCACATCTGAAATGTGCAATTCCCAGCTGTCCTCCCACCTCCCTGCTTTCTCCCTCTCTCCTTTTGGCCTCTGGAGACCAGAGTCACTGCTGTAGTTGGGCAATTATGCTTCAAAGCTGAGAACTGCACTGAACTTTGCCAAGAAGTGCTGAAGCAAGCGCAGCACTTTGGCTTTGAACCTGTGGTGTGGAAGTGCAGTCACTTCCCGGTCAGACGCTCTCAGGGTAAGAGCAGGGCAGCTGAATTGCAAATATTAATCTAATATGACTGTTGGGTGGCTGAGGAACCGAGTTGAGCTAGCAAATTAAGCGTAGCCACTCTGCTGCACAATGTGCCTTTGGTTCCAGGATAAGGTCTGAGGTGTTTTTCAAGATTTCTGGTTTTTTCCAGAAAAAAATAAAGGTTTGCAGTTTATCCAGTTTGTCCAGCTCAAAATATACCCCCTCTTGTGTTATTTTTGTTCTGTAACCCAGCTGCTGGCAATGCCCCCCCTCCTTTTCACCAGGCTGCCGAGATGCTCTGCACAGAAATTCCAGAATCCAAACCTTTATCAGGGACCACGCTCAGAGAAACCAGCGCGAGCTGCCATCCTCACACAACTGCAAAAAGCCCTTTCCTGCAGCTCTGACCACCAGGAGCAGCTCTGCAGGAGCAAATTAATGGAAAAAGACCATAAATTAATGGACATAGCAGTGCTCTTGTCATTCTGAGCCTCCACATCCCCATTCCAGACAGGACAGGATCTGTGAGCCCTGGCCTTGCCTAAAACTTCCCAAAAACAAACCAACTTTCTGCATCTGCAACAGAACAGTCGGGAAAAAAAGCAAACAAAACAAGCCTCTGCTGCAAAATGCCACTCCCAAAATAGATTTTGGAGAGATTATTACATGAAGCAGCAAAGGGAGGGGAAGGATGATTCAGAAAATAGCTTGAAACAGTCTTTTAAGCAGCTCGGGATTGTGTGGTAAATAATGCAGGAAGGAAGGGAAACTGCAGGCTCTAAATGGATGTGCTGGAAGGTCTCATCAGCACCTGAAATGTCTTTGGAAGCCTTCCAGCAGCAAGGAAACACATCAAGGCATAACCAGTTATTCTAACAGCCCCCTTGGCCTCTCTGCATCCTTGGAGAAATGGGAGTTTCTGAGAATTTAGGAGGAGTGGGGCTGTCAGGAGGGACACCCCGAGCTCCAGCCCCGTGAGCCCAGCAGCCCTCAGCGAGTGCCAGGGCTCAGTGTGAGCAATTCCTGCTGCAGGAGCCGACAGGGACAGGCCAGGGGCTGCTCAATCCCATCCCAGAGCAGGATCATCCGTGGCATTCCCAGGAATTCCCTCTGTGGGTCGGCTGCTGGTCTGACCCTGCTCCACAACATCAGCTGGTGCCAGAAATTTCTCCTCTGGCACTAAAAAGCTTTCCAGAATTTTGCCTTCCTGGCCTCCCCAGCTCATATCCATGTCCCAGAATGATGTGATCTGGCAGCACTAAATGAGTTGTGTGAGCTGATGGAGAGCAGGTATCCCGTGCTGTAACCCCCTCCTGGACACTGCTGTTTCTGCCTCCTCTGATGGATGTTTTAGACTGTTTTTCTCTCTTTTTAAAAAAGAAAAAAAAAAGAAATAATATGGTGATGAATTAAAACAAACAAACCCTGAGCTTTAATTAAGGAGGAGATGAGGACTTAGAGGGTGTTGTGTGATAAGGACACAGCAGAGTGAGGAACAGGGCTGTGTGCCCCTGACCCCTTATCACCCAGTCCAGACGCTGGGACATGAAAGCAGCCCTTCACTTACATGACAAAACCCCTGAAAAGCAGCTCAAACTTTTCTCCCAAGGACACTTTGTCCTTGGTTTGCCCCCTTCTAGAAGTTGGCTTTTGGGCCTGGGGACCTGCTGTGCTGCTTCCCAGAAGGAATTTGTGCTCGTTACAGAAAATGGGCAGCAGATTATTTTGTGGAAGTATCTCCTGCATCCTGACAAGTGTTTATGGAAGCAGGCTGCGTGCTCCACCATCCTGCCAAGCAGACACTTGCAAATGTATCCTCGCTGAGACATTAATGTGTGTCAGTGTGTGTGTAGCAGCAGCAGCGTTTGCATGCTTAATCGGGCACGTGGCCTTTGTTAATTAGACAGTCAGTTAATGCTTTATGTCTGTGGGTCTGCATGGGCAATCATTTGCCCAGAACCTCATTAATTTTACTGGCTGCCCCTCCTGTTGGAGTTCACAAATCAAGCTGAGCATGCACACAAATCCCTTTGAGTAGGTTTCTCTAATAAAGCAAATCAGAGGGAACTCTCAGAGAATACTGAAAATAGCAAAGCTGCAAGGGCCAACCTGGTGATTTTGCAAGTGGCTTTGTGCTCTGGAATGGGAGCTGCAAAGATCAGCTGAGAATTCCCCTCTGCAGCCAGGGGCAAGCAGGACTCTCCTGATCTTTTGTTATTTGCTGTGTGTGTGCCCACACCCATGTACCAACATGTGGTGGCTGTCGTGTGAATTTTTGGGGGTGGATGTCTCCTCTGAGGCCTCTGCCTGCAGGATACAGCCACTGCCAGTTGTCACAACTCAAGGAATAGCCCAAGCTCATGGATTTACCCTTGTGAATGTGGGTTCTGTGTGTACAAGGGCAGATTGCTTCCATGGGCTCGTTCCCAGCCCAGGAGAAAGGAAAGCAGCCAAGGGACTCTGCTGAGAGTGAAATGAGAGAAATAACATTATCACTCACTGTTCTAGACTGAAGTCAAGGGCAGTAATGAGGCCCCTGGGACTGGTGGTGGCTGAGGATGTTTGCAAGGGTCTATTTTCCTTCTCAGTGACCAAGAGATCTGTGCAGCAGAGTGGGGATGGATTCTGGTGTTCTCCCAGCTCCAAGGCAATGAGCATCACTGAAACACAGCCCAGCACTGATCCCAGGGTGGAATCCTCAATCCTGCAGGGTGGAATCCTCAATCCTGCAGGGTGAAATCCTCAATCCCACAGCCTGCAGTGCAGAGGATTTCACTCAGGATCTTCTGGCCACTGTTCTGTGTTATTGCTCTGCCAAAGAGTCTCTTGCAGGGACAGAAAGGTGAAAATGCCTCAGGAGGAGCAGCCTCCCTTTCCCTCCTCACTTCTCTGAGCTGCTCTGCTGCACCACCAGGGCTCTTGGCGGAGGCACAGCAGAGTTGTGGCTGTGCTTTTGCCATCTGCACTGCAGTGCCCATTACGGATGCAGCGCTGAGCAGCTCCTCTCACAAGTGACTGGAGACAAGGGGAGCAGCCCGTGTGGGAGGCTGAGCCTGTTCCTCTCAGCACTCAGAGCTGGGTTTGGGGGTTTGGCAAGGTACAAGCTCACCTTAGTGTGCTCTGCAAAAATTTCATAAATGAAATGATTGTTTTGTAAAGGTTTGACTTACAACACAGAGAGAAATAATTAAAAATGGGTTAGAGCTGCAGCATATTGCATGTTTCAGCCACATTCCTAAACTGAACTCTTTTTCTGGAATAACCCCGTGCTAGAGGAGTTTTATTTCAGTACTGCAAATGCTCAAGATTATATGTGGAAATGTGGTAATTCCATGGCCCTGTTCCACCTGTGTCTCCAAACTGGACCATGTTATTACTGTGCTAAGGGATAACTGATGGAGCAAAGGAGAAGTGAAGCTCAGGTCTTAAAACAGAGAGAGGCTATTTTGCTTTTTTTATTATTTTCCCAGCTCTGCTTGCATAAATCTAGACTTAGTTCAGATGTTACAGGAGTTCCAATTGCTTTGGAAAAAAAAAGGAATCGGTTGTAGTTGTTGTGAAATGAATGTCTCTGTGCCCTGGCTGGGAGGGCTGGGGTGAGACAGACAGGCTGATGTGTCTTTAGCTGCCCTGAAACAGCTCCACAAGTAATGTTTAATCAAAGCAAGCTGACATTTGTCTATTGAATTGTTATCAGGATTGCTTAGTCATTCATGTGCCATTGTGTTTCAGAATGGAGAGCAGGGGATTTATTCAGCTTGACATGAGCTGCTCCCAGCCATTAGCATTTCCCCCAACATCCAGCCCAGATCTTCATTCCAACGAGTCACCTTGGGGCTGGGGACTGCTGACCCCCTCTGCACGAGCCTTCCTGGGAGAGATTTTCTCATTTGGCAGGCAGTTCTGCAGGTTTTTGGGAGCAGCTTAGGGTCTGCCTGCTCTCTGTTCTGTGCCACCATAAGGAACCCCAGAGATCTCCAGGTTGGAGGATCAGGAGATGGCTGTGGGATTGCTGGCATTTGGGGCCAGTTTGGATCAGAACCTTTGCCCCATCTTCTGCTGGGTCCCAAGAAACAGCCACACTGGATTTTTAGCTGTGTGTGGAAGAACAGAGGTGTTACTTGGAGTGAGAAGGGATGTTTGGTTTGTTTGAGACAGACAGACGGACAGGGTGAACGTGTTGCTGCTTTCAGCAGTGACATCCAGGCAAGGTGTAGCCATAGAAACACCCTGTGCTGGGTGGTAATGGCTCACAGCAGCACAGCCCCTTCCTTCAGCCTGTGGGAACCAGAATATTTTGGGGATATTTTAGGTCTGTGCTGCGTGCATCTGCCCAGGGTGTGCACATGCACAGCTGACACGTGCCTGGGGTCAGTACACGAGTGGCCACGAGCACAGAAATCCCTGCCCAGGGGCAGCTGCTGCTCCAAGGAAGCCACACTGGAAGGCTGGAGTGGAGCCCTGGGGCAGCAGAGCAGTGGCAAGGGACGTGCAGGTGGAGCAGGTAGAGGGTGGAGGTCACATCTCACCATTTCCCAAACATTCCTGTTCCCCTCTGGAAGCAGAGCCGTGGGAAGAGCCTCCTGTGCAGGCAGAGGATCTTTGCCAGGGTGGGCACAGGGTGGGCCGTGGGTGTTCTCCGTGGGTGTGGGTTTAGGCCTGGTTTCAGCTGATCTCAGTCCCTGCTGTTGGGTCATGTGTTCTCTCCGGTGCCAAAATCAGCTCTCGAGTGATCTGCCAGATTAGGAATCTGATCCTTCTGAAAACTAACCCAGCAGAAAGGGAAAAGACAAGCAGACAGTTTCCAGCTGGATCAGTTCCCTGGCTTGGCTGATGCTCATGCCAACAGAAGGACAAAAGGTAGGGACAGGAGCAGGGAGAAAGTGAAAATACCCATTTCCTTTGGCAGTTTGAGCTAAAATCAGTTTACTTACAGAACCACTGCTCCCTGAATCTCTCCTGTCTGCACCAAAAGAGCCAGGAGCTGGGAAGAGGAGCACAGGCAGCTGGTGAAATACTGCTGTGCTTGCTGGGTGCTCAGGGAATATTGGAAGGGAATGCTGGGCAGTAACACTGCAATCCCTTACCTCTGATTTTAGGCACAGATTGCACGAAGCTTATTAGTTAAGAGGTCAGTGTCCATGAGTCTCCACAGCCCTGCATTCCCAGTGGGTCTGGAAAGGAGTCAGGGTAGTGGAGAATGTCTGTAAGTTGGGCTGAAACAATGTCTGGTTGAGTCTGGACAAGAGGGAAAGAGAAATTATAGCACCCAGCACACCATATGCTTCTTTTGTGTTGAAATGCAAAGCTGTAAATGTGGGGTCTTCCTGAGCATATATTTGTGGGGAAAGGAATTGTTCTGCAGTTTGATCTTTTTAATACATTTCTGCTTAGACATTGCCACGTCTGCTCTGCTGCGTAAAACTGATGGGTGTCAGCACAAATCAAACTGA
>NC_031782.1:2462327-2491862 GCF_001522545.3 Parus major
CACACAGGGGTGTCACACAGCCACAGGTGTGTCACAAGCTGCTGTGCAGGTCCAGCTGAGCTCAGGAGCAGCAGGGCTCAGGGAATCACTGCTCAGAGCCAAACTGCCTCGTGCCTTGAGCCCCGAAACCAGGGCTCGAGGTCAGCCTGGGGATCTCGTGGCTCTGCTGGGTTTCGGCTCCTTTCCCGCACCCTCTGTGTGTTTTGTTCCTCCCCTCCCTGCCCACTGCAGCCCAAACCCAAAACAATAACTGGAGGAAACCTCTGGCTGCATAGCTCTCATTCCTGAGCCGGGCTGCATAGGGCTTTGCTGTGGGTGGAGACGAGCTTGTGCTCAAACTTGGTTTTACTCCTATTGTTTCCAACCTGAGCAAAGCACGACTGTCCCGCTCCCTGACCTCGCTGCATCCACCCTCCCACAGCACCAGGGAGTTGGTGGTGAAACCCTCCCAGCTTGAAATTTGGGAGGCTGTGAGATGGGAGTGTGGGCTGCCCTCAGCCTCAGAGGTGTCAAGCACAGGCAGGGCTGGACGGGAAGCACCAAAATCTCTGTGCTCTGAGATGCTTTTCCAGCCCAGAACAATACCTGGGCACTTCTCCCTGCTGTGAGAAGGTATTTCTGTGTGTGAGCATTAAAACCATGCCATGTCAAAGCCTTTTGCATTTGTGCTCAGGATGCCCCATGGGTGATCCTGCTTGGGTTAATGGTTTGTGTGAGAAAATAATGGACGTGACCCGGCAGCTCCAGCTTGGGCAAAGCTTCTGGTGGGGAGCGGGGATAATCAGAGATGGGATCTCCTGATTTCAGCCTCTTGGATTTAATGGTAGGTTTTATTTTGCACAGCCTTGCTTTGGAGTAATTTGTGTCTTTGTGCTGCTGTGAAATCAGATTTTCTTTTTTGTGGCGCCGCAAACTCGGGAGGCGTTTTCTGAGGGAAAGTGCAGAGACAGGACCTCGATTTTTTTCTGACTGACAAATACTCAGAAATGTGCTGCCTTGAAATATCACTGGTTCCCCTACCAGCAAAAAAATGAAACAAACCCAGAGTGGATGAAGAAAACAAAAACCAACCAAAAAACCCCAACACATGGAACTTCAAACTCTGGTATTCTCTTACAAACAAAAGGACAGTGCCCCCAGAAGTTGATGTAAGGGATAATAAAGCTGTGCTGGAAACAGTCAGGCAAGAAGCTCTGATGATTTAGGGGGTGACAGGAAATCCTTTCTCCTGCTGCTGGGAAAAAAATACGGAGTGTGAAGCAGATGACTTTGGTGTGTGCACCTCTGTGTGATTGGGGTGTTGCAGGAACACCTCTTTCTGCCTGATTTATTTGGGATTAATCCCCCCTCATCTTGTTCTCCCTGGTCACAGCAATAGGAAGAGAGTAGAGGATGCCATCCTGCTCCACCAGCTGGGCCTCACAGGAGGCTTGGTGTGGAAAACGGGGGGTTCTGACCCACCCAGCCCTTCTCTTGGTCCCAGTGTGACCAGCTCCAGCCTTCAGCCCCTCGTGGAGATGAAGGAGAAGGTCAGTTCAGCCTGCTCCTAAACTGTGAGGGTTTATGGCATTTTGAGGTAAACTGTCACCTGATTTAGGTTTATCATTGGGTGCTGGTTGTAAACTGCTCGTCAGACACAGCTCCAGGGGTAGGGTAGATGGAGGCAGCTTTTCTCTGCTCACTCCTGCCTGCATGGCTGTGATTCTGGCTGTACAGCTGGTGGCAAATATCATAACTGCAGCCATCCCAGAGCTGGAGCTCCAGCTGAGATTCCCTCTATATTTTTCAGTGCTTTCACACCAGAGTGGGAACTGCAGTAGATTTTCTCTTGCTTTGTTTGTCGTATCTATTTCAGCTCTAAGCTAAGACCACAAATTACCGCTTTATGCACCGTGTCCCTGCAGCAGTGTGGCAACATCCAGCCCTCATGCAGTTTGGGACTTCTGGAATCCCAGGAAAAGCTGTCCCTGCACACTTGAGCCGGACACCAGCCTTGGGGCAGGCGATGTCTGGCTGGAGAGGAGCCCAAGCCCGGTGCAGCTCGAGGGGATGCTTGGCTTTCCAAATGCCCTGGAAGGGGGAGATATCACATGGCCCCGTGGCTGGGCTGCTCCTCACAGACCTGCTGCTTGTTGTGGGTGGGCTTGCTCCAAGTCATGCCTTGCCTGAAGGCACAGGCAGCCACAGAAAGGGTTTGTTATCTCCTGAACCCGGCGGCTGCAGTCTGGGCAGGATCCTGTCACGTGAGGCCTTGTGGCCTGGGTGATGCTCTGGATGCTCTTTTGCACTGAAATAAATAACAATCCTGTTTTTTTTTCCCCCCCTCCAAGCCCATTAATCAATTAAAATCAGTGTGAGCATTCTCAAAATTGGTGAACGTACCTTTCATGTTTATGTCTCTTAGGGAATAATGCATATGGGGAAGGCAGCTCTTTTTTCCTCTCCCTGAAAGGCCCTGAGCTGCTTGTGTGCACAGAGGAGAGGATTTCTGTGTACACAGCAAAGAGCAGCAACCGCTGCCAAACGTTCTGCATCTCCGAATGGAGATGTTCCCTCGTTTTCCACTGAATTACTCAAGGCTCGTGGTTCTGGGAGGCTGGGGCTGGTTGCTTGATGGGAACAGATGTTCTTCCAAAATTTCCAGCGTGTTTTGTTTTTGGATCAAACCAGGAATAGCACAAGAGCAATCTTTTGTAGTAGCTGGCACCTCCTGGCCCTGGCCCCAGCCACAGTGCAGACAAGAGGATGATGCTGCAGTGGAACACAGGCAGGAGCGAGCTGGAATTTTCTGGGCCCTGATAAAAAGGCTTTGACCTACGTTCCAGAGTTTGTGCTGGGTCTGACAGTAATTCTCCACCCTGGCTTTGGTCACTGGGGTGTGTTTTTTTAAGGAGAAACTGGTTATTCGTGATGGATCTGGCTCGCTGTGGCTGTGCTGCCTTGGACTGAGACCTTGGTGTGTATTTTGGCATTGAGCTCAAGGTGCTGAGTGCATCCCTTTGTTCCAAATTACGTCTGTCTTCTGGAGAAATATCACAGCTGGTTTTGCGCTCAAGCCCAGTTCTGACTGTCCTTTTCTGCACACAGACATGCAGCTCTTCTCCCTCCACCTCATTGCCAGCTGGTGCCAGGAGCACAAAGCTTTGGAGTGTTCCAGGTCAGTGGGTAACCCCCAGCTTTGGTGGAGACACTGCTGGAAAACTCCCCTGGACACAGGTCACTGAAAATGCTGCACAAGTGAAAAAAACAAATGCAAAGCACAGACCTTCTCTGGGGGAAGCTGCTGAGGGACACACCTGAGTGCTGCTGTGGGAGCTCCATCCCCTGCCCTTGGTTCTGGTCTTTTCCTATTCCTATTGCGGGTGTTCCCACACATTTACTGGGATGTTTCCTGCCCACGGTGCTTTCCTGGCATAAAATGAGGCTGCTGTGAGCAGAGGAGCCAGCACCTGGCACCACCCCTGCCTTTGATGTGTTCCATCAACTTGTCAAGGTGCTCTGTCACTTGCCCTTTTGCCTCTTGGCCAAGGAACAGCTTTTTTCTCCCCTTTTAGCTCCATTTTCTAAGCACAGTGAATCCATCATGTTCATTTGTGTTGGTCCACCACATCTGCCAGTTACTCAGGGAATTCTGAATCTTCAGATCTCCTGATTTATGAGCTCAGAAAGGCTGGGCACAGTGTAGTCTTTTGGAAATGCTTCAAAGTAAAATAATAATAACAATAACAATAATAACAATAATAATAACAATAACAATAACAATAATAATAACAATAACCAAGGAAATACAGCAAACTATGGTTTGGAGCTAAGAAAGCTTTAAGCAGCAGCAGCCTGGGGAATAACAATAACAATAATAATAACAATAACCAAGGAAATACAGCAAACTATGGTTTGGAGCTAAGAAAGCTTTAAGCAGCAGCAGCCTGGGGTATCTCCACATTTTAATCTCCAAGCAACATTCATGGTTTTACAGCAAGATGAAGCCCAGGCTGGACTGGCAGCTCCTTGGAAACTTGGAAATGTTCTCATTCCTTGTTCACTTTGGTTGCTACACTGCTGCAGATTGGCTTTACAGCTAATTAGCTCTAAATTTTAAATCTAAAATTTTAAATTTAAATCTTAATTTTGTATTTTTTTAAATTTTAATTTATTTTAGATTTTTATATTCTTTTTAGATTTTTAAAATATTTAAATATTTAAAATATTTTTTAATTTAAAATATAAATCTAAATTTTAGATTTTCTAAATTTTTTTTTTTAGATTTTTTTAATTTAATTTTTTTTCTGTCATGTAAAATTTAAATCGAAATTTTAGAGCTCATTAACTAGAAGCTGCTTTTTCGGTGTGAGCTGTAATGACTGTTGTGTAAACATCCACACATTTAGGCCTTTTCTCCACGAGATTTTGATGATTCCAGCAAACTCACTTCACCTTTACGCAGCACAATGTTTGTCCTGCCCTCTGGGTTTTACCTCAGAGCCCTGGGATTTCCTCATCAGGACATGATCCATACCAGCCAAGTGTTTTTACCAGCCTACCAAAAAGACATCACTGCTGGTCTTTTTTTTTCCCTTGTTTTTATTTATTTTATTTTTTTTTTCTTTTTGCAAATATATCTGTGTGGCTGAGCCAAATTCCCGCTGGCAGGTGCAGGGAGGTCCATTCAATCCTCTGAGCCCCAAAAGCCTCATCCCAGTGCTGGGGGCCAAGCTGGCCTTGCCTCCAGCTCCCAGGGGCCCTTGGCACAGGGACATGGGACAATTCTTCCACTCCATCCCTGCCCATCCCAGCCCTGCTCCATCTGCTCTGGGACCACGAGCTGCTGGTGGACCAGAGGGGAGGTGGAGGCTGCTCATCCCAGCAGCTTTCCCCCCTCCCTTTGTTCGTGCAGGAGCTCCAACAGCCCAGCTCCCATTAGCGGGAGCTGGCACAAATTAAAAACAAATTTAGCCCCGGTGTCTGCGTTCGCGGCGAATTTCACCCCGCCTGATTATTTTTATGGCTTGTTGACAAAACGGCAGCGTGTGTGTCTGTGTGTGTGTGTGTGTGTGTGTGTGAGGGGAGCCTCTTGCAGGTTCCTGGAAAATGCCAAATGAGTCACTTTGGGAACGCTGGAACACATCCCTCCACATGGAGCACGCACACGTGGGGCGGCAACGGGGCACCCACCGCGCTCGTTTGTCTCCCTAAATGATGATTTTTTTATCTTTCTTTTTTTTTTTTTTCTTTTTTTTCCCCCCTTTTCTGGTGTGTGTGCTCTCGCTGCTTTGTCGTGATGGCTGCATCTGCTGTTCCAGGCTCATCAGCGTGGCCCCCTTGCCCCCTCCCCGAGTTGCCAGGCAGCCGCCGATGGCTCCGGCGCCCATTGGGAGCCCATTACTCAACTCCTGCCTGTGCTCGGGATTATTCGCGTTCTGCTGATGATATTTACGGGCCGCAGCTGCTAAAAACTGTGTTTGCAAATTTATGCTGATTTGATTAGCTAGTTTAGTCATCATAGCTTCTAAGAGCAGGATCTGGCCGTAAAATTGCTTTCTGCTCCGTGTGACTCGCTAATGGGGTGTCACATGAGAGCACGAGCCTGGGCGCCGAGCAAGGGCTGCAGGAGAACATATGGTGCCTCAGAGTCCCCTCCACCACCTCCAGAAAATGTTTTACCCTCTGCAACAGCACCGTGGGCACGGCATCACCAGCTCTGTAGAGCCACGTTCATCCACCTCAGTGATGTCGCCGTGAGTGCGCAGGGGTTGGGATAAAACCAGCCCTGAGCGCACGTTTTCTTCCCCTGCGTCATCCTTTGTGCCCTGGGCCGCTCGCAGGCTTCTCTGCCGCTCCCAGAGGTGCTTGGAGAGTGGATTTTTGTATCCTGGCTGCCCCTGGAATGAGAAATGCCATCGCCCATCCTGCTCTGAACCTCCACTTGAGGCCTGTGCCTGATGGATTTGGGCACGGCTCACCATCTGCCATTATCTGTGGGTGATGGAGCTTTCTCTGCGTCAGCCACGACAGAAATAAACTCACTCCACCTTAAAATTCAGCTCGCTGCCATTTAAAAGAAAGAAGAAAAAAAAAAAAACAGGCTAAAACCTTGTTTTCCTCCAGAGAGATTTCTAAATTACTACCACTACTATAGATATGTTTTAACCATCTGTGTAATTCTGAATTCTCTCTGGATGAAGAGGAAGCATTCCTTTCATACAATAAGTGCTACCTAAGGTGTGCTCTTAATGTTTTTAGGGTTATTTTTCCATTGGTAATGTTCATTCTGCCTTTCCTTAAAGTGGTTTTTGATTTGGGAGGCAAGGCTTTGGTGGATCTGGAGACACATCCTCCAGCTGAACTCCCTCCTTTTCCCATTTATTGCTTCCCAACCACTGCTACCATTTCAAAGGATCCTTTCAGAGGCAGTTTCCTCGCTTTCTTCACCGTGGCTCTTTTTTAGGGCTTTTCAGACAAGTGCACTCACACACTGCCGTGCCTCCGGTTTTTTCCTTGGTTTCTTTGAGCTTGTCTTCTTCTTCCCCCAATCCCCCAGGCCTTTCAATTACTTTTTAATGTTCTTCTGGCCTTCTTCCTGAAAAGTTCTGTGAGCATTACCTTGCCTGTGGCCCTATCCAGACAGGCTTTGAGCAGGCTGTGAAGCAGTTGCTCATCTGGGATGTTGAAATCGGAGTCTCTCTGTCAAACATCCAGAACACTGGACCCTCTGCTCCTCCCAGGCGCACTGTAAATGGAAGGGGACTAAGTTCAGCATCAGGTTATGTGGATCTTGGCTTCCCTGCCATCATTCCAAAGGGGAAAATAGGCCCTGTGTGATGGGAAAAGAGCAGAGGTGGTGGCTGGGTGGAGCTGGTCCCAGGTCTCCATCAGGGGAGCAGTGGGGAACAAGTTAAATTTTGGGAGAAGTTGGCAGATGAAAGCAGAGCTAGCATTTGTAGAGGACGTGAGTTCACTAGCAGTTAATATTTGTGTTTAGGATTGTTCTGAAGAGAATCAACTTGTCCAAACCACTTACTCCAAACAGCAAAAAATCCACTGTGTAGCAGTGCCTTAATCATTTCTAGAGAAGCCCCGTTAATTTTGTCCTATTTTGACAAAACGTTTTGTTGTTTTTGTGCCATAAGGATTTAACACCTTCATCAGGGCTTTGTGTTTCCTGCCTTGAACCTCAAGCTGAGGGTAGAGGGCAGATTTTGGGGAAACGTGCCCAGATTTGTACCAGGTTTTGATGGCGCTTATCCCTCCTGCACAGATTGTTTGCCCATATGAAGCAATTCCCCACCTTGCCCACATTAACATTTCCTGATGAGCCAGTGTGTTAATTTTGTGCTCCATGGCTCTCTGCTCACGGGCTTCTGCTGGCAGAGCGGCTGCCTCCCCTTCTGTTAAACCACCCCGTGCTACCCTGCCCTCAGCTCTCATCAGGCTCTGCTGGTTTGGGAATCCATCCCCCCCTTCCCCTCTGAGGCAGCAGCACATTCTCCCCACTCCAGATTTTATCCAAGAGGAGCCTTTTGTATCCCCATCTCTTTAATTAAATAGAACGCCCTGACTCGATCGAGACATAAAAGGCATGGCACAGAAGCTCCCTGGCAAACCATCAAGCAGCGTCCCCCATCTGAGCTGATAAACTCAAGGAGAAGCTGCCCTTTCAAGCCTCTGGAAGACTAAATACCAAGCCAAGATGTGATACTGCAAGGCCACGATAAGAAAGGGACTAAATCAAGAGTGCTGATTGCACAGGAGGAATAAAAGGAGAGAGGGAGCCCCGCGTGCACCTTTTATATAAAAATCCTCGCAGGGAATCAGGTGGGAGCAACAGCTCTTCCCCATCCTGGCACGAGCACTGATTCCCATCCCAGATCTGCTGTATTAGCAGGGATGGAAGGAGCCAGCAGGGGGAAATGCCAGGGAAAAGATGCACTCAATTAAAAATAGAGAGAAAGTCCCCAAAGCTCTGACACGGTTTTGTCAGACAGGACTTGCAACAGATGATTCCTGTGAGGATTTCTCGCTCTTGGGAAACGCTTTGCGGTTTGTCATCGCAGGAAAGGCACAGAGCACAGAACAGGCCCAGGGGGAGAGGGTGTTAAAAGAGCCACAGCTGAAAGATCAACATGGAAATTACATTAGAAATGTTTGCTCTCGGTGTTTGCAACCCGGACATTGCGACAGTCAGAGGCAGGAAGTGAAACTGTCTCTCGATAGCCAATTCCAGGAGCTCAAATCCTGTGGTTCAGGCCTTCTTCCCCTCAAAACTGGGGGGACAGTGCAAGAACCTCCTCCCTCTCCTCAGACAAGGATGCTCGGAGCCTCCTGAGCTCTGCAACCAGGAGGACTACGTGCTTCTTACAGAGAAAATGTGAAGTGCTGCAGTTGCTTTCCCTTGATTCCCAGAGCTGGTGCTTTAAGAAACATCCCTCCCACCCACCTGCCCCTTCCCTGCACCTAAAATGTCACGAGTGTTCCAGTAAACCCACAGGGATTGGCAAAATCGCTGCACAGCAGCGGCTCTGTGATACCATGGTGATGGTTGCTACCGAAAATCCTTCACTGGGTGGGAGCGGAGCCGTGCCCGAGCGAACAGCCCGACTGCTGCCTGCTAAATTTAGATTTTCCACCTCTGGTTCTTCCCCCTGCCCTGGTTTAGGAGAGCTCTCAGTAATAGCTGCTCGCTGACAGTTCCTGCACGCTGCCGAGCGCCCCAGCGCAGGGGCCAAATGTGTTGTCAAAAAGCCAAGGAGCCACAATCAATATTTCAGTGGCTCTGCTCTTGCTGGGCTCAGGTGAAGCGCTGCCAGATGAAGCCAGGACTTTTTCCTGCTGCCTGCTCCGGGGTCCCTCTTCCCCCAGACCCTGCCTCTCAGTTTCTGTGGAGCAAACCAGAATTTCCATCTAAAAACCACATCAGGATAATCAACACACGCTGACATGAGTCTGCTCCCTCACCCAGTTACATCACAGGGCTGTGTTTGATCCCCGTAAGAGAACAGGTCTGTACCTCCAACATCCCTCCCTCTCCGTGTAGTAATTCTACTTTGCCTATTGTGCCGCTGTGAAAACGCTGAACTTCAGCAAAATCCACTTTTGTATTATTTTATACAACAACGCAGTGACTTGATGACTCCATTTTTGGATCACTTCATTCAAGCTGCTTTTCCTCAGCTTCTCTATGCAGATGCTGTCTCCTCTGTCTGGGTAATGACAAGCTTTTAGTGAAAAGTATGTCTGAAAGATGCCATTATGCTCCATATTCTCTGCAGCACATCAGGACATCTTGTTACAGCAGCCTTGTTTCTTATTAACACTTGACTTAAGCCATCCAGACTGGCGTGCTGGGGGAAATGAGGGGGCTGTTATTTATTCTGACCTATTTGTCTATTAGTTGCAGTGACTATCTGGGAGTGCATGGGAAGAAGAAAGCTTCAGATCTTCCTCTGCAGACATGTTGGAGCAACTCGCCCTTATCAGATCAGCAGAGCTCAGACAGGGAGATAGGGCTGCTTTGCTCTCAGCTTTTTGCATATCCTAATGAATCTCATTTGCTCAGCCCCCAAGGCAGGTCATCAAACGAGTCTGTCCTGCTGCCCAGACCTCAGAGGGAGCTGGGGGGTGAGGATGGTGATGCAGGCCGTGCTGCTGGAGGGGGTGGGATTGCAGGAGGGACCTGGGCTGGCACCGAGTCCAAAGGCCAGACTGGGAGCTGGGGCTTCTGGTCAGCTGGGCTGGGTCAGCCAAGGCTGTGTGTGCAGCCAGCTGTGGGTACCTGCCCCAGGAACAGGGCTGGCCTTTGTCTGCCTCCTGCCACAGCTGTTTCATTCCTGAAAGATTTGCTTTGAAGGTTTTTTAAAGGAAAAAAACCCTTCTTCCTTTACATTTGCTGGTGCTTGTGGGATGTAAAGTATGGTCAAGGCAGCAGATCAGACTTTGGAGGCAGACAGGCGGCTTGGCAGGATTTGTGCCACTCTGCCAGAGCTTGAACAAGCATTATGTTAATGTCCTGAACCTCCAGGAGATGTTATCAGGGTCCTCACCTCACGTACAGCAGGGCAGGATCGTGCTGAGCACCCACTCTAGGGTCACACCTTTGGACCTTCCTCACCCCTCCTGGTGCTGAGCACAGTTAACCCTCAGGGAGTTGCTGTCTGTTGGCTCATCTCAATTTTTCCAGCCCCCTGACACGTTCCAAAAGCACAAAGGTGATTAAACTCCCCAGCTTCGTGGTTGCCCATTTTCTGTGAGTTCACCTCCAGGCACACACGGGCCCTGGGGAAGCCTGCAGTTCGTTTTTCAGGGGTCATGGCTTATATCAAACAGCTTTTGAGCTTGTTTTCTATTTTTAAGCATGTTGAAATTGCCTGTGAACCACAGAGCTCGTGGGGCATTTGGGCATTCTGTGCCAGCTCTGTGCCAGGTCCAAGCCCAGTCAATCAACGTCATCTCCATAGAGAAGGAAGAAAAAAGTCCCATCTTGGAGTCTGTCAGCTTCCTTAACCACTCCAAACCATCAGTTCTGAAGACTTTTCAACTACCTGCACATCAAATGCATTCTGCCATTCTGATTCTTGGTGATAACTTTAGATTTAGGCTCATTTTTCATGCTGCTCTCAAAGTTTGCAGGAACTATATTGATATCAGAGATGTGTCATCCCTTTACTGGGTACTCTGGGAAATGTCTGAGGACAGAAAGCCCCTGAATTCCCCAGAATCCCTCCAGAGATTTATATGCCAGGGTGATGAGAAGGAGCACTGAGCAGCAAAGGAACACCAGAGATGTATAGCTGTGCCTATGGGTTTGGAAGAGGATGACCTTTGCATTCCTGGCTTTGAATGGCTGCATGAGGAGAGAACAGCTGAGGAGCTGCAGAGGCAGCACAGCAATCTGAAAAGGAGCAGAGGAAGCTGAAAGTGAAGCAGACATTTATCAGGTTAGATGGAGGTAGCTGAGGATGAGGTGGTTTGGTGCAGCTCCTGGGACTGACTTTGATGTGAGCAGGGAATGAATAGGGGATGTTTCAGGCTGGGCCTTCAGTCCTGGCCACCCTGAGGACCCTCGGGGTGTGCTGTGAAATTCCTGGAGCAACCACAGGCTTGAAGCACGCTAGAGGTGAGGCAGGGTGAGGCTCTCTGGGGAATCTGTCAGCAGATTGAGTTATTTGTCTAAACACAGCTCCTTTCACTCTCCTGATTGTTTTGAGCTTTCAGGTTTGAATCTGGAAGTGCTATCTCGGCTACATCACTTGCCTTTGTAATGAACTTTCCAGGTGAATGCACGTCCAGGAGAGAGCAGAACTCCTTGTGCATTACAGAGCATTTGTTTTAGTGCAGCACAAGCACTACCCACAGCCTGGAAACCAGAGTCAGCAGAGTGTGAATGATGCCAGGGAGAAGCATTAAAGCAAATTCTGCTGCAAGGAGAAGCTGTTGAACCCGAGATACTTTTCTTCCATGAGATTTAAACATGGAGCATGGTATTTAGAGGAGAACACTGGACCTTGCTGCCACTTACCACAGCTTTTAAATAGGTTTACAGGTTTCAAACTGGACTCCTGCATCGTTGGTACTGCCAGTACACCAAAGAATTGGCATTTGTGTCAGGGACACACTGTATGGGGTCTGTGCTGTGCCCTTACACAGGCCCCTCTTTGAACTTCATTTTAAAATGTCTCAGGAGTCCCTTAAATGCCAGTTCTGGTTTTCTCACAGCAGTTCTGTGCCTGGGTAGTAGATGTCACAAAATATCAGTAGATAGGGGTATAATTTTAGCTCCCTAAGTTGTTTTCCAAGTGGGAAATAGTCTCTGAAAAGCCTGTGTGTAATAAGACATCTGGGGCTTACTCATCTGGGGTCTCGCAGGGGCCCTTTTGTGCTCTGGTTCCTTTTTGGGGTGACAAAGCAGAAGTCATCGGTGTCCATTCAATGGAAAGTCCCAGCACCCTCCAACAGATGTACCAGGAGATGTGGAGAAGGAGACAAACACAGAAAATATTCAAAGAGAGAAGCACAGCCGTGCTGCAGCCCCTGGCACAGTGAGCTGCTGTGCCTTTGTGCTTGCCCAGCAGAGGATGTGGCCATGCATGACTGATGTGCTGCAGAGGGGCTCTGGAGCTGGTGTTGGTGGCTCCTCATGAACCTCAACAGCACCAGGCAGGGGCTTCATGAGGGGGTTTTCACCTCCTGCCCACAGGTAACTCTAGAAATGATCCTGTGGCCTCTCTGAGGGTTTCTTCATGAAGGGGTGGGCTGGGTGATGTAACAAAGCTTTTGTCTCTCTGACATCATTTATAGGTTGCTATTTAGAGGATAATACAGGGAATAATGTCTTGGACTCATGGTTAGGGAGTTTTGTGCTTTATAAATGATGAGAATGTTTAAAATACACTGAGGCCATCCTGACAGAGGTGAACTGGGAGCATTCAGACACACACAGAAGGTACACCTGGGATAAAGGCTCACTGAGGAGGGGCCACACTTTGTCACCTCACAGCAAGGAATAGTGAGAGACCCCAAAACACTGGGGTTGAGCTGGTGTGGTGCTGAGAGCCCCCAGCAACCCAACCCAGGGAGGATTTGGGGGAGCTGAGCTTGGCTGAGCCTGGAGTAAAGCAGGAGGGATGCTGGAGACCTGGCTGGCCACAAGTGCACTCCCCAGCTCTGCCCTTCCTGCCTGCCCAGTGAAAACATTTCCCACATCTCCTCTCCCTGTTTTCCTGTTTATGAGATCCCAAAAAGGGTGCTTCACCTCCCCTAGCAGCTTCCAGGCCATCTCCTCCACACTTCTTGAGGAATTTCACAAATAGATGGCTGAGGTGGGCTGGGACCGTGCCTGTGGAGCCAGCAGTGTCGGGCTTGTTGTCCCTACCTGCTGATTTCCTCTGTGTGTGTGTGTTTGGGGAGGTTGCTTTGGTTTGGATGGTGGTTTTTTTTTTTTACACTGCTTAAAAATAAACTCCAATCTGCTACAAAAGTTGGCATTTCACTCCCACCGGTTGGGTGCTGACACATTCCTCTAGAAGGGCTCTGAATTCAGGAATCTGGGGTGTAGGAGGCAGGTTTGGATCAGGCAGAAGAGCCCAGGTTTGGTTTGTGGGTACTGGAGGGGCCACCCCACCCTGCCCAGCATCACAGAGAATGTCCCTGTCCTTTGGGACAGCAGGGACCTGCTGTGCCAGGGCTCTGCAGCCGTGCTCTGCAGGGATTTGGGACAGACAGTGGCTGCTTTTCTACAGGGGCAGGAGCTGCAATCAGCCTCCAGACCTCTGCCAGTGTCAGGTCAGAGCACGTTTCCCCAGCTTGGGGTCTCAGGTTGGAGCCAGGGAAAAGAAACCTTGAGCCTGCTGCCGTCATGGATGGCTCTCCTTGGGCTGGAACCTCTGCAATGGCAGCACTGTCACAGGCACTGGGGTGGCACCAGCACCCCAAAAACCCAGGGGCACGAGGACAGGAGGGGGCTGGAGGCAGTCAGCTGCTGGAAAGCCACGTTGTCACGGCTCTTAGCGCTCCACAAGGCAGCTGTGCTCGGGTGGAGCGGGGACAGACGCCCTGAAACCAACCCCGAGTGAATGTGCTGAGAGGGACGGCAACAAATGCAATTCCTGACTCATCCCATGCCAGTCCCAGCATTGCTGGAGAGCTCATGGGGCAGTCTGTGAAGAAACATCTCACATCAGGAGGAGGCCAGGCTGGGAATCGTCACACAGGGCACAGAGAGGGTTTTGCAGCAGGGAGAGGCTGTGTTAACAGCTACAAAACACAAACTCTTCCATCTGTCTTTAAGAGGGAAGTGAAATGTGAACAACAACAACAAAAAGGCTCCTCTGTGCTGTCCCACCTGGATGCAAGGCAGTCTGTTCCCCTGACACATTCCATACGTGGCCCTGGCAAGGGGTGCCAGCCACCAGGACAATAAATGCCAAATGTCACAGCGTTCCTGAGATGGTGACACTTGCCCAATGGAAACTGGCCTGGAGCCAAGCTCGTTTAGCATAAGCCATCAAACAGTCATGAATTAATTGTAATCTTTGACAGGTGCACCAGGAATACTTTTGGAGAGGCTGCTGTTTGCCCTGGGTGCATCTGGAGATCTGTGCCCACGGTGACAGCAGGGAAATGTTGTCACACACTGTGCAGAGGCACCAAACAAACACAGGTTTCTAGGAAGTGACTTGCATGCTTGAATGGCCTTCTTGCAAGGTGGTAATTTTTAATATATTTATAGAATTTAATATATATTTATATACAATATAAAAATATATAATGTATGCAATGTATGCAATGTATGCAATGTATGTCATGTATATAATATATAATATATAATATACAATGTATAATATACAATATACAATATACAATATAAAATTGGAAATGCCTGAGCCCTGACCAGAGACCAGAGAGGCTGTGGAATCTCACTCCAGAGCCCTCTGTGCTGTCCCTGTGCTCTGGGATGGCCCTGCTGGAGCAGGGAGGTGACACCAGTGACCTTCTGGGGTCCCTCCCAGCCTGAGGTGACACCAGTGACCCTCTGGGGTCCCTCCCAGCCTGAGGTGACACCAGTGACCCTCTGGGNTCTGGGGTCCCTCCCAGCCTGAGGTGACACCAGTGACCCTCTGGGGTCCCTCCCAGCCTGGCCCAGCCTGGGATTCTCTGTGATTCAGGAAAGCTGATGCTGCCTTTTAAGGGAGTTCAGTCTCCAAAGCCGTTTCAGGGCTGCTTCCCCAGAGCCAGAGTTTGAGGGAAATGGGAACCTTTGCAGGATTTTCCCTGGAGCAGAGGCTGAGGGCACAGGGGCAGGAGTGTGCCAGGACAGGGGAGCAGCTCCAGTGAGTGCCAGCACACGGAATTGCTGCTCTGCTGCAGGCTGAACAGCATCCAGAGACTGCCAGAGAAAAAGGAGGCTTGTCAACAGCTCTGCCACCGGATCCCCAGCCTTAACTAGAGGAAACTGAAGCCCTATTTCCACTGGGCTCAGACTGATGACTGGAAAAATGTTTCTCTGTTTACAGGAATCTGAAACCTTGTAATTCTCCTCTCTCTCTCTCCCTCTGCTTCTCTCTCTCTCCCCAGCAGCCAATCGACAGTGGGCACATTGGGAAAGGAGGGCTTATTCCAACTCAAAACCTCTGTAATTTAATAAGAAAAACAGTTTAGGAACAATAGGAACCACAGCAGCAAGATAAATAAAATATTTTAAAAGTCCAGGGCTAGAAAAGTTTGGGGAAAGTGCCCTGAAATCAGAGCTGCTGGGGTGTCCTGGGACCAGCAGCAAGAGGACAACCACAAGGACAAACACCTGAGCCCAGCAGGGGCTGGGGAGGGAAGCAGCACCTGGAGAGCAGAGCAGAGCTGGGTGAGCTCCTGCAGCTCTTAAATTTCAGTGCCAGAATCTCCTGATCCTGAAATTCTGATCATTTTAAAAGCTGGGATATGAGAACCATGTGGCTGGTCCCAAAATGTAGGGCCCTGCTGGCACAAGGCTGTGTGTCCCCCTCCCCGTGGTGAGCACAGGCAGTGAAAAGTTCAGGTATTTTTAGAAGAAAATTCATGTGAAATACAGTCTGTATTCAAGAAAAATCCTGATACTGCATAAAGATATAGGCCTCTTCTTGCTTTTGCTAATTCATTTCCCAGGTCATTGTTGATTTTCTTGGGATGGGCTTTTGCCTCCTTTCTCAGTTCTTTGGTTTTGTTTCCAGGGAGGTTGCTGCATCTCCACTGGAGGAGAATTCCTAAAATTGCCATATCAGTCAGAGGAACAGCTTGTCCTTCTGCTTCTGTGCTCATGGGGTAGAATAGAAATTATCAGGAAAACAGGAGGAGGATGTTTGGAGAGGCTTTCTCCAAGTCCCTCTTGGAATTGCTGTGCTGTACATGAATCCACTTAGCTTTGAGTTCAGGTAAAGCAGGAGCTGGATTCTAAATTTGGACCCAGGAATTTTCTCTAAACCTGCAAAATCCTGGTGAGCCCTGCCCAAAGCTCCTGGGGTGTTGCAGGCTCTTGTGTCAGCACCAGCAGACAACCCCCAGTGCAGGAACAAAGCTCAGAAAGCTGCACCTCGGTGCACCTGCTTTTTCCTTATGTTTTCCCCCTTTTTGGAATCCTGCTGTGAATTATTTTGTAGGTTAATGCTGAAAGATTCAGCTGCATTAACTCCTTGTTACCTGTGGGAAAGTGGCAACTGTGAGAGGCACCAGCAATTTTAGCACCCAGAGGTCAAGGTGGAAATGGGAAGGGCTGAAGGATCAGGCAGCTCAGTAGGAATTTGCCTTCCTCAGACTTCCTCCTTTTTCAAGATCAGCAGTGTTAAATCTATAGTATTAATTGGGGACTGTGAGTGTTTGAACACTAGAGATGCATTATTTACCAGCAGAAAATTCTGGCAGGTCTGGAAATTCCCTGAGATCCTAAGTGAAGCAGGAACCTTTTGAATTATTCAGAGCCTGGATAGACAGCAATCATTGCTGCTGTTGTAACAAGTTTATTATTTTAAATTATTATTTTCTGCTACTCTCTTGTGCACACTCATGCCTTTTTAATGCCTTCTGTCTTTTTTTCCCCCCACACCTTACATTCAGTAAAGACTTATAAACTTTCACAGGTGTGAGTTTTGCCAGATTCCCCCTCCATTCCAACACTTTGCTCCTGAGGGGTAATTGATTTTCATGGAATGTTTTATCAGCACCTGACTCGAGCAATTCCTGATGGTTGGCACAGGCAAAATACCAAGAAAGGCCATGCCCCTGCCCTTCCAGAGGGGCTGAGCTTCTCCCAGAGGAAGGAGCTGCCCCTTTTCAACTCAGTTTTGTATTCTGAGGGCCAAGTTTTCTTCTGAGAGATTTTCCTTTCTTCTTCCCCTTTAAATCTTGTAAATAGGCTCCTCTGCTTCTTGGGTAATTACAGTTATTTTTGGAGCAGCGAATTCTCGTTAAGGCAGAAAGTATTTACAGCAAAAGGCTGTAAAGGCAGGTGGAGAATTCCAGCAGCAGGTGGGACGTGGCGTGGGCTGGTCCTGCTGCCCCCCAGCACATGAGGAGCCACCTGAGCTGTCCCTGGCAGGGGGGACATGTGGCTCCTGTGTGTCACAGCCACACTCCCAGCCCCAGGACCTCGAGTCAAGGCACTGAAGGAGGGCAGGGAGTGGCCAGGGGCACCTTGGGCAATGTGTGACCTGTGCTGGCTTATCTGGTGTTCCCCTGGTGCCAAGGGAGCTCCAGCGTGTCCCAGAGCGGGGGAAAGGACAGACAGACCTTTCAGGTAACCCCTGGCCCTCTCCAAAGAATTGGCATCTCTTTATCCCTCCCAAAAGCCTGAGCTCCCCTCCCAGCCCCAGAAACAGATTTGCCCTGGTCCTGCTTTTGTGCAGAGATATCCCTCCATAATCTCTCCCCTCCGTTTTTCCTGGCTTTTAAAAAGTGAATTTGACAGCGGGAAGCGCTGCTGTTGTGATAGCCTGTAGACTGGACTCCTGAAAGGAAAAAAAAACCCCATTGTCATTAGAGAAGAGCTGAGGGAGCACTGTTTGGATTGAGTTGGATCAGTCTGGGTGATAGGATTCAGCATTCAGGGCTGAGCCTCCTGTTTTGCAGCCATCCTGTCCCCCAAGCTGTTCCCCTGAGAATCCAGCTGGGCACACCAGACACCTTATCAGATCTGCCACAGCTCCCCAGGAGCTGCTGTGTTTTCAGCTCAATCTCTCCAAAAAGTGCTTTAAAGATCAATTCTGCATCTGAACTTTTTCCAGAAAATCACGGAATATTTTAGGTTGGAAGGGACCTCTGGAGGTCACCTTGTCCAATCTCCTGTTCAAAGCAAGGTCAGCTTCAAAGTTAGGTCAGGTTTCTCAGAGCCAAAACTCAGTGGAGTTTTGAATATCCCCAAAGATGGAGACTGAACAGTGCAAACACTCTCATGAATTTTTTTCCCCTATATCCCATCTGAATTGTCCTTGCTACAGCTCAGGGCTGTTGCCTCTCCTCTCTTTCCTGTGCATCTGAGAGGAGACAGCTCTGCCTTTTTATTCAGGTTGTGGAAGATTGAATTAAACACTTTCTCATGAGTGCTAAATGAGTGTGTCCCCGCTGCCTCAGTGCTCCTCTGCCCCACTCTGTCCTGCTTGCCAAGCCCTTCCCTCTCCTGAGGAGCCCCAAAATGCCCCAAGCACCTCAACTGCAGCCTCCCAAGTGCTGAGAAGGATAATCCCATCTTTTGGCTGGCTATGCTCTTGTTAATAAAACCCCAAAGGTCACTCTTGACTGCTCTGAGGGCACACAGTGAATTTCTGTTTATCTCAATATCCATCAGGGTTCCAGGTCCTCTTCTCTGTTCCCCAGTCAGACCCCAAGCTGCCCAAATTCCTTTCCCAGTGCCAGACTGTGATGGGATTCTGGATTCAGTTCTGCAGGGCCAAAATACCTTGGAAATCCACATTTGAGAGTTCAGCTCCAAGGGCTTCGTGTGACAGCCACATCCTCAGGTCAGGCCAAGAGATTTTTCTCTTGTAAGGATTGTGGAGGTATCAGCCACTGGAGAAAAAATGGGAATAAAAACTGAAAGCTGAAGTCAGGCTCACCGTGCTGCAGTGTCAGGCCAAGGGGTTGCCATCCCCTCAGATGTGCCAGCAAAACTCAAAGTGTAATTGCTTCCTATCTCAGCTCTGTCAAAATATTTGTGGTTAATTTGAGTGCAGGGGAAGGAGATGATGCTGCTGGTGGAGAAAAGATAGGAAGGTGACAAAGGGACTGCAGCTACCTTGGGGATAGGAACCTGCAGGCAATAAAACACCAACCTTTGCCTCTGAAATATGGAAAAGCCTGAACAGGAGGCTTCAGCAACGCCATGAGAAGTCTCTTACACATCCCAGGTATTTGCAGGTCCTGCTTTATCCCACATGAGAGTTTTGAAGAGGCTTTTCAAAAGCACAGGTGGAGGGTGAAGCCCAGTTCCACTGGTTTTTTTAATTTTTTTTTCACATAATTCCCTTGAGCATCTCTGGAAAACAGAGCTAATTAAATTAGACTTGCTTGAGAATTAAGGGGAATGAAAGATGGTTGTGGGTAGATGGATGTGCTGTTAAATTGCACCAAAAGTGGTCATTTTGCTGTTGAGTTTCTCAGGTAGACTTGGAGTGGAAGGGCTCCCTTTGTGTGTCTGGAGCAGCAGCCTCAGCTCCCTTTGCTGGGCCTTGCTCTGGGATTACAGCAAATTTGGGATGCTGGGAATAGAAGGCAGCTCAGGGCAGTGTTTTATGTAAGGTAGCACTCCGCACTATTTTTAATTTTTTATGATATGTTCCAGTATTTTAATAAAATGAGACACGCTCTTCCTTTTTTAACAGCAGCAGCAAAATCTACTCTGGGGCTGCCCTGCTTGACAGCTTGTGGCAGGATTATAAAAAAGAGTTTATTCTGGGGCTATATATAAATGTTCCACGTGGGTGGAGGCTGGACAGAGTTGTCTCATGGGTCACATCAGGGTGCAGAGCATCCTTTGCTCAGCTTTCTTCTCCAGATGCTGGCTGTCAATAGCATGGAACTTGTTTTCTCTCTTTTTTTTTTAATTAAATATCACAAAAATGGGGTTTGTAGCTGTATCAGCCTCTTGGTTTGCCTGGAATGGTTAATCACAGGGATGAAACTGTGCCTCACATATGGGTGTTGGCATTGCCTTCTCATTGCTTCTGTCCTCCAAATAAACCCCACTTCTGTGCTGGAGACATTTTCCCCCCAATTCTCCCTTTGTTTTGTCTCCATAAAGTAACTCCAGATATATTTACAGACCAGATTTTCCAGCGTTTTCAAATCCAAAGTGATTTTGCGGGAGTTAAAATAAACGCGCGCCCCCTTTAATCACGTGAGCTGAAATAATCGTGTGTAAACTTCGTGAAAGTTACCTAAACCTTGCTCAGGTTTGAGAGTTTAACTGTGGTTAAGTGGATTTTATCAGATTTTCCTGAGTGATTCACCTCCGGGTTAAAAATAAAACTGGAGTCACTTTGGGTAATTTTCAAAGGAATGGAAGCAGGGTTTGGAGTCAGAGCATCTTCTCTTGCACAGGCAGAGCCTTGCACGACAGCCCTGAGAATTCTGTGTGAACACAATCTGGGGAAAAACAACGAGGAGCAAAATTTGGCAGATTCATGGGTGTTACTCTGTATTTTTACTGTAGGAGCTGATGATAAGAGTTTACCCAGCAGGCTTTTAAAAATTCAATAATGATTAAAAAAAAAGGAAAAAACCAACAACAAACCCTCATTGGTGTAGGGAAGGATGGGAGGGGGGGTGGAAATAAAGACCTCAAGACAAGATAAGTCATTAGAGATGCAAGGAAACGCTGCTGTTGTCTCCAGGCAAAATCTATGGGAACAGAGAGCCATAAATCCAGGATTCATTGCTCCCTCTGCTCATTAGCTGTGTGAAACTGTGACTAAGCTTGAAGGTTAGTTGGTGTAGCTCAGGATTATTGTCCTTATTGCTCTGAATCAGGCTGCCATGATTCACACACACTGCCTGCCCTGCCAGGGGCCAGATCTCCACGGGTTTTTTTCCATGAGGGGGAAGATTCTGCAGCCTTGTGTGTTCTTCTGCAGCCTCCTGTGTTCTTCTGCAGCCTCCTGTGTTCTTCTGGCTCCATTAATTTCTGCCTGGACAAAGGGAAAATTATTGGAGTGGATCTCTTGTTTATGAAAGAAATTGAATTTGTTCTCTAGACTAGACTGGGAGTGTAACAGGCAGAGATGGGAAGCGTGAAGGATACGAGCCCAGTGGACATTTTTATTGTAACAATGAAAATATGCAATCTGTCTCAGCAAAATACAGCTGCTGAGCAAATTAACTTGTGTTGAATGCTTATTGGGGGCCCACAGCTCATTCTTTTGTTCTTCCTGTTCAGCAAATGTGTTTTTCTGACTGAGGAATAATAGATTGGGGCTCTATGGAGCCTTTCATCAGATGATCTCCAAGCACTTGGCAAACATCAGTGGTTTGCTGGGAAGAGACCAAACCTTGCAGCACATCCAGAACCTGGAGTGCAGGGTGAAAACTCCTCTGCAACTGCTCCAGAGGGCTGCAAAACGCTCAGCTGATGTGGCTGACACACACCAGGGATGTCCTCTCAAGGCATGCCTGCTGGTGAAGTCCAGATATTTCTATTTTCCTTCATGGCAACATTAGGAGAATCTAACAACAAGTTCTAATTGATGTGTTTCTTTCCAAGCTAAAGGTGCATGTGCCCACCAAAGATCCAGAGCAGTGTCTGTGAGCCCTGGCTCCCATCCAGGGCTTTGTTCCCCATGGAAAGCAACCAGCTGGGAATTTCCCTGACACATGGGCATTCTCTGGGTAACCTGAGACTGGCAAATGGTGCTGTGCTTCAGCCCCCCTCGTCTGGTGACCAGTGTCAGGAGTGAGGGCCGCAGTGTTCAGGGTCAAAAGGCTTTGTCACTCCCCAGGCACCACTGGAAGTTAACCAGGAAAGCTCTGGGGGCTGGAGGTGGGGACTGGAGCAGTCTCCAGTCAGGTCCAGAATCAGATCAAAGCCAATTTTCTCGTGTCTTCCTCGCTCCTACTCCAGTTCTTCCTGTCTGGAGTTGAAGGCAGAGCTGACATTGCCCCTGTTTGCAGTTTCCTGTGGCTGTTGTGCTGTTCATTTCATGCACCATTCAAAGCCAAGTTTGCAGAATTCCAGCACCAAGTGGCTGCTCTGCTGTTGGGTATTTCACAAGCTTGGACAGAGTCGTGGCTTTGGAGCTGAACTGCAAACCTGAGCCCCCTTTTCCAGCTGTCTGAAACCCACAGAGGGGGAAAGGAAAACTTCTGGATTAAGAATTTATCCCCACAGTTCCCAATGGGTAAGAGGACCCTCCTGCTGCAGTCCAAGGCAGCAGAATCCTTAAACAGTGAAAACACCACTGGATAATCCCTTTGGAAGCACAGCCTTCGGAGAACAGCTCTGACTTGTGGTAACATTGGACCCAAGCACGTGTTCTCTTTTAGACCCAGACCCATTTGTAATGTGATTTTTGTCATGGAAGTCTCAGAAATCTGCAAACCATCTTCTCTGAGCCATCTCCAGAGAAAACCTGTGAGAGCTGAGGTTTCACGTGGTGCTGCTGTGACCCAGTGGAGCAGAGAGAGGAGAACGGGGTAGGACTGAGCAAACCACTGAGTGCAGCCCCAGAGAGAGAGAGCAAAAGAAAACTTCAGCTCTGCTGAGGGATTTACATAATGTCAGGAAAAGCGATTTAAATGCAAATAGCCTGGTAAGATTGTTAGAAATTTTGCAGTGGCTCTGGCAGCCAGGTGTAGCATAATGAGAATAAGAGCTAAACAAATATTTCCTTCCTCTGCGAGTTCATTTATTCATAACCCAGGTTCATTTCTTTGGCAGGTGTATTTTCCCCTTCATCTTGAAGAAAACAAACCAGATAAAAACTTAGAAAAAGGCTGGCTAACCCCTGTTTCCTAAACACACACAGCAGAACTCACACCCACCTGCAGACAGAGGTCAGCCTCTCCAGCTGCAGTGTAAAACATGGATTTATTGAATTTGCCACCAAGTTCCATGAGGTGAGGCAGCCATCAGTGTTTTAAAACAAATTCCCTTCTCCCTCTGTTGTAGCATGGAATCATGGAATGGTTTGGGTTGGAAGGGACCTCAAAGATCATTCAGTTCCTGCCTTTTTACTGTTCCAGGCAGCTCCAACCCCTGTCCAGCCTGGCCTTGGGCACTTCCAGGGATCCAGGAGCAGCCACAGCTTCTCTGGGCACCTGTGCCAGGGCCTGCCCACCCTGACAGGGAACAATTCCTTCCATAAATCAAAATTTCCTTCTGGATGATCTGAGGTGACACTGCTGATGTTGTAGCTGCAGCTTTCTCATGGCCACAGGTTCCCTCTGCTACGACTTTGGGAAGATCTTTTAAAACTCCTAAGGATGAACTTTGGCTGTAGCAACATCCACAGGCTCTCCTGCCACTGATTAGAGCCAGTTCAAGTCTTGTTGCCTCAGTTTCCCCCTCTATACAATGAAGATAGAAACACCCTCTGGAACTCTGTGAGGGTCTCTTTGTTTGCTGCTGGTACAAGGGGCACCTGAGGGTCTGTTCCTTAAAAAAAAGCAGAAAATTAATTGCACAATTTGTATTAAATTAGTGACCATTATCTGTCAAATCTGTGCTCAGCGTTGTAGTCTTCCTGCTGCAGTTACTGCAGAGGACACTTGCTCTGGAATTTCATGGGAATCACATGGGAATTTCATGGGAATCACATGGGAATTTCATGGGAATAACATGGGAATTTCATGGGAATAACATGGGAATTGCTCTGTAATTTCATGGGAGTTGCACTGGAGTTGCACTGGAATTGCTCTGGAAATGAACTGGAATTGCTCTGGAAGTGCATGGGAGTTGCTCTGGAATTTCTCTGGAATTTCTGGTGTCAATCTCTCTGCAGCAAATGTTTCACCTGCAGGCCCACTCTCTTCAGGGTATTTTTGCCCTTTTAGAGATGCTGCATTCAGAAATTTGCTGTGCCTCCTCTCCATCCGACACCTTGTCCCCCAGAATCCAACCACGAGCACTTTCTGAGAGAAAAGAACAAGCAGCAGAAAGGCTCCATTTCACTCTGCTTGTCTCCCAATACCTGGGAGTGCACTTAAAGCTCTGCATCCATCAGGAAGAGAGGAAATAAAAACATCCTCAGAGCTAAAACCACGGAGCATCTGCTCCTACTTCTGTCAGCAGAAACACGCTGTGCTTCCCAGAAAGGCGAGCTGCCTCTCCAGAATAGCCTTTACCAGGATCACAAGCAGACCTAAATTGGTAGGATGGAATATTTTGGGATTCAGGAAGGACTCACAGTCGGTGTGTCTGTCTCGTGTCACCAGTGCAAGGGCTGGTGGGGAGGGAGTGGGAGTGAGGATACTTGGAACACCTCCCTGTGCCCATAAGGATTCACACTCAGGGGTGGCAGACTGTGTGCAATTTCAAAAAAAAACCCCATTTGCTTGAGCAGGGACTTGTATCCCAACTCTCTGGACAGGCTGAATTTACATTTGGAGGGAGGGAGGGAGGCTTGGACTTGTGCTGCCAGCACTTTTCCTCCTCACTGACCTACCCAGGGAGCCTGACCTGCTGTGGCAGTAGCCAAAAGTGGCCAAAAGTCTCTAAAGAAGTGAAGTTTGGCTTTTAAGGAGTCTCCAGGTTAGGGATTTTTTCCCAAAAAAGCAGTCTGAGAAGCCCTGGTGCCCTGGCTGTGCCCAGGGTCCGTGCACAGGCAGATTTCCCAAGGCTCTGCTCCTTTCTGCTCCTGCCTGGCTCTCACAGACCTCCAGCTCCTGCCACATTTCCGTGTCACAGGTCTGTTCTGGCCCAGGGAGATTTTTGGGGGTTGTTTTTAGACCTTTCACAGAATTGTTTCCCCACCTTGTGAACTTTTTCTTTCTCCAGACTCTGCATTTTGCTTGTTGACCTTTGGGACAACTGGCTCCAGTCGGAGTCCTTGGCTCAGTCAAGCCCGTGAAGGTGTTTTGAGATAAGGAGGTGAATCTGCACCTCCCTGATGACATTATTTACCCTTTAACAGCCTTTGGAGCCATCCAGCCCTTTCCTCTCCCTCCTCAGCTTTTCCCAGTCCCCCCTCCTGCAGCCACAGGGCTGGGAAAAAGCTCTCCCTGAGATTTGCAATCTAATAGGGGAGCATTAATCTAATCTAGCAATTATCTTCCCTGGCCAGGGCAGCTGGGATGGCTCACCACGGGAAAGGTCATCCCAACACAGCTCAGCCACCACGTGCTCTTTGCACTGATCCTTGCTTTTCTGCACATTTTGGGGCATGGGAGGAAGAGTTGTCCCAAAGCTGATGTCCTCATTGGGACCTGCCCATTGTAATTGGATTTCTCCTGGTCACACAGGAGTGTTTGCCAAGGAATCCACGCTTGGTGCTGCATTCTTGCATCCTCCATGTGGTCGTGTATTTGCTTTGGGCTCCAGTGAAACTGTGATATTGAGAAGGGTGGTTTTGCCCTTTGTTGGCTCTTTCAGGGTTCAAAAAAGGTTAATTAATGACCTAATATAAAAATCTTGCAGCAAAAAAAAATCTTATTTTTCCTGTTTTTAAGCATTGTCATCGTTTTTTCTCCACAAGTGCTCAGTTGGATTTTGCAGTATTGTTTTTTGTTTTGTTTTATTATTTGCTGGAGTTTTTTTTTTTTTGTTTTGTTTTTTGTGTGTGGCTTCATCTGTTCCCTCAGTGAGAGAGAAAGGGAGTAGGGATCCTTCCTCTTCCTGGTGATCATCATGATTTTCATATGTTTAAATCTACACAAATAGCCAAGAGTCTCCAGACCACAAACTGGAGAACCATCCTGTGTTTAAGAAAATGAAAAAGGACACAAACAAAAAACTAGTCAGGAGCAAATCATTAAAGAGATAAATTATCCTCTTAGAAGAAAAGTCTTCCAGGCTGAGTGGATTTCTATGGGTACAGTGTTGCTGGCTGAGAATAATTAAAAATATCTTTACAAAGCAACAGCCACTCTCTGGTAATAAAGGATGTTCTGCTACTCCTAACCCAGATTTTGCTGTCAAATACACTCTAAGGCTTTGCTTGGTTTCATTTTTCCTCTCTAATTCATTGTTACTTCCTTCAGACAGGTTAATCAATACTCTGAAGGCTATTTTTAGATTCAATGACAGGATGGCTACATCCTCAAGGCAGAAGGAAAAGTTTCCAGGTCCCTCTCAGCCCGTGGTGGGTTTTCAGAATATTTTTGTAGTAGAGGGAAAATGAGATTTTCCAGCAGCACAATATTTTCAAGCATAGTTTGCTCCTAGCAGGCCCAGATGTCCCACTAATAGATAAACATGATTGGAGTGCAGAGAACGGTTTTAAACCTTTTCCTGCTGATTTCCAGTGGTCCCTGGGCTGTGGGTGCTGTTCTCTCTGGGCTGAGCATCTCTGAGGCCCCAACCACATCCCTGCCCTGCATCCCATCCCAGTCTCCAAAGCCCTCAGGGGTCTGGATCCAGCTGAGCTTGGGGTCCCTGTACTGAGCAGCTCTTGGATGCTCACTGGCTGCTGATCCTGCTCCCTCTGGCTGTCTCCTGTGGGTCCAGCTCTGCCCTGTGGCTCTCCAAACCCTCCCATCTGTGTTTCCCCCCCGTGGGATCAGACCACAGGACACAGGTCCAAAGTGTCGTGTCCTAAAGGCACTGCCTGTGCTCTGCCTGTTCCTCTGCAGTTCCTCTTGTTTTTAACCTCTACCTGTTTGCTTAGCTGGGCTTTGAACAGACCACTGCATCCTTCTGCTAATTACAGTTTAATAATTAGTGCCTATCAAAGCACTGCCTTTCAACTGCCATTCATTCCACTCTTTGCTTGCCAAGTAACCTCACCTTCCCCTCGCTGTGTTCAAGGGTGACAGCATTTCTTCATTTCACATCCAGTTCCTCCTCTGTCCTGTACTTTACCCCCTCGGTGTTCTCAGTTTTACTTCCCAAGCCAGAAGAGACAAATCCCTCTCAAGGTGCAGAAAACAGGCTGTGAATAAACCAAGCCCACAGATTTCCTGCCCAGATCCAGAGCTGATCCTGCAGCACAGCAAAAGCAAAAGGGATGGCAGTCAGGCTTGTCAGTGCCATTTCAGGCTGGGGAGACTCATTCAGGTTTAAAGTGTTTTTGTAGGAATTACACAGAGGCAAACATACAAGGGGTTAAAGGGAGCCAGCTCTCCATTCCCAGGATTTTAGATGCACTGAGATGGAAGAAAGTGGCTGAGGAATTCTGAAGTCAGAGGAAAATGACTTCCTGACCTTTTAGCCCAGTGATCAAACTGGCTGGCAAAACCAAGGAGTGTTTGGAAGCTGTGCTGGTGCCCTGGTGGCTTTGAAGCCTGGGTATGTGTCCATTCCCATCTCCTGGGATGTCAAAATCCAGGACTGGACATCAGCAAAATACAGTTGCTGAATGCCTGTGAGTGTGGAGTGACTGACTGTGCACCACCAGCAGCTGGAGAGAAAATGGATTTTGCTTGCCATGGAAATCATGGATCAGACAGAAGCTGAAAGTTGATTTGAACAGTTTTCAAGGATTTCGGTGCTACATCTCATTAGTGTTAATTGCAAGCTTACGCCGGTGATTAATCAAACATTAGAAATGCTGCAGACCAGAATCTTCATTATGTGGGCTTTGAGCCCTTTCATCACTTCTTGCTGGGGGATATTTGATCAGCTCCTCTTGGTTTTACTTTGTTTTAATCAGCACAATCAGGCTGTCAGTGCTGCAGAAGCCCCTTTATACTTCCAGTGGTGGATCAATAAATGTTCTCTCCCTGCTGTCTGCCCATTCACACATTTGTCCTCCAAAACTGGAGGTGTCAGGACCTCACCCCAGGCCTGCTCAGGTTGCAGCAGCCCAGAGCTGTGTCAGTGATAAACACTCTGAAATAGTTCCTGCACTGTCACTTTCTGTACAGGTTTTAAAAAAAAAAAAAGATCAGAAAGGTGTTCCAGCAGTCATTAAAAAGAGAAACCCAACCAAGCAAAAAGAAACCCAACAAAAACTTGTTTAAAGGTGTTGTAGCAGTAATGTGGGTGTTAGACATAAAGCCAGGGACTGAGTGGGGACAGGTTGGGAGGCTGGGCTCTGCCCTCTCTCCTCTGACCCTGTGGGGATTTGGGGTTTGATCCCTCAGATCTGAGCAGCACTGAAGGTCCAGAGCTCAGCCAGGGTGCTGCCACCCTGGAAACCAGCCCTGGATGGACCAGCCTGTCCTGGGTCTGTCAGGGATAGGTGTGGAAGGGGATGGTGATCCAGCCAGGCTTTGGCACATCTTACACTGCAAAAATTACTGCTGGATCCACCCTGGGGCCTTGTTCCCACTTTCCTCCAGCAGTCAAATAAAATTTCCCAATGACATGGGCCCAGTTTGGGTTAAAAATGCAGTGCCTCCTCAAAAGATTCATACCTCTGAAATACACACACTTATCTGCCCCCTCTGCTCTTCTCAAGCACCATTATGATCACAGGAAACTTAAAAAAAAACCACCCCAAAATGAAGATATGTTCAGATCTTGGTTGGAGACAGGACATGAACTGTTGATGGCTGCTGTTATCACCCAGGGACTGCCCAGCTCCCACTGTCCTGAGCACAGAGCTGGATGGAGAGAGGGGAAACCTGACAAAATCCAGATTGAAATGATCACTGAGTAAACACTGAGGTGCCAGAGTGAGAATTTCCCTGTTTCCTGGAGATACTGGGCAGGACAGGCAGGAGCTGCTCAGGGCAGCAGGATGTGGGCTGCACCCCACACCAGCTCCACAGCTGATCCCAGATCCTGCTCCTTCCCTCCAGCTCCAGAGGGGCTCCCGTCTGTCCCAGACACAGAGGGAAGAGTCCCCAGCAAACCCAGGCTGTTCCTCAGGACAGAATGGTCTTGGGGGCAGCACACATGCACTTCCATAATCCCAATTTCTTCTGCAGTGCTTGTTCTCACATTAGCATCAACAAACAGGCTCTGACCTTGCCTGTTGATGCTTTAAATGCCCTGTAACACAGCAAGCATGGGAATGAGTTAGTCACATGGAAAGTACTTAGTCTCACATGGGCTGTTCATGTGCAGAGAGGAAAAAAACCCAGTCTCACAAATACAATAATCTCTGCAGGAATCTCGCTGTCCCCCCCTTTCTAGAATGATGAAATGCAGGCAGGATTTTTGCTTTAAGGCAGAACTATATCATGGTCTCAAGTCATTTTCAAAACACAGACAAATCAATACTTTATTCTTCTTAACAGCCATGGCATTAACTTTGTCACAAAGGCCACAAACTGCCTTAACAGACAGTTCAGAACCCACCTTTCAGCACACAGTGCTGCTGCACCTCAGCAGGGCAGGGAAAAGTCTGAAAACCAAAATCCCAAAAGCCTCTGAAGGCAGAGGGGGCAGAAAACAGCCCAGTGCATTTCCCCTCCTGGCTGGCTGTTCCCAGGCCAGAGGTGAGCTGCCAAAACATGTGGAATTTGTGGAAATGCAAGGAAATAGGTGGCTTTTCTGGCTGGTTTTTTTTCCAGAAACACACATTCAGCACATAGCCAAGCCAAAGGCACTGCAGTGTTTGTTCCCAGACCATTTCCTCACTCATCTTCACCAAACAGGCCTGAATTTTAGCCATAATTTACCAACAAATCTGCTTTAACCACACAAATCTGCAGGAAGCAGCAGGTTTGGTGGCACAGGAAGGTGGCACAGACACTGTTGTCGTGTAGATCAGTCTGTGAAGCTCAGTGGTTTTTTAGGGATTTCATTCCTGGCTCTGCCAGGTACAGAATTCACTGTACACCCAAAAAATTCTTTCCATGTCTCGGGGAAACGGCAGCAGGTGCACGGATAACATAACCTTTCCTCAGCTGGAAAACCTTCCTGAACAACTGCAGGGGGCTTTATTTGGGTGGCAAGAGGATATTGTCTTTTGTTCCAGCTCCCAGAATAGCCCCTGGCAGCGGGGCTTGGGGCTGAGGCTCAGTGTGGGGCTGAGATGGGGA
>NC_031782.1:2491976-2497251 GCF_001522545.3 Parus major
GGGATGGGGATGGGGATGGGGATGGGGATGTGCTGGGTGGGCAGAGCCAACATCCCTGAGCCCACCTGGGGCCTGGCTGCTGCTCTGCTGCTTCCCTGTGTGTGTGAGAGCAAAGCCACGAGGCTGAATCAGCCCTGGGCTGGTAATGCCCTCCCTGTGCAGCCTCTGTCCCGATGCTCCATGTCTGGGAGCTGCCCAGTTTGGGGAGTTTCATGGTGCTTGTTCTTTGAGCCCACAGCCCCAGCAGCTCTGGGGGTCTGGGGATGCTCCCTCTCTCACAGCCAACTCCAATCATCCCTGTGGGATTCCATGGAAACCTTTGGCCCCACTGCTCCTGTTTATGATTCCTGCACACATTGGGTGCCTCTTCCCCCTGCCTTTCCCAATCCTGCACCAGCCCTTCCAAGAGCTGGGGCAGGATGGAAGCAGGAAATCCACAGCCCCATCTGCCTTTGAGTGGAGCTCTTCCCCGTGGGTGTCCTTGCAATGCCTTTGTGTTTTAAACCCCTCAGAGAGTAATCTCCTGGGGAAATAGTGGTGAGAAAGTGTCTTTACCTGCAAAGCTTGGTGCTGCTTGTTCTGGAGCAGAAAAGCAGGCTGTGCAGTGGCCTCCACAACTCAGTGCTGCAGTGCATCAGAGAACTGGCAATTGCTCCTGCTTTCCCATCCTGTCCAATGCCAGCTGGCCTGTAAGATTGATTTCATTATTCCCCACCTCTTCTGGTATTAGAATATTCTTTTATTTATAATTTAATATTATTTGATGTGGGTTCAGGGCTTGCTGCTGCTCCGTGGTGCAGGATTGGTGGGATGTGTGCAGGGCTGGGCTCACGAGGGACCAGGAGAGCTGTGACACCATTGCCTCAGGAGGCTGCACAGAAGAGAGCTTGTACTTTTGATTTTGGAGCTGCTGGGCTAAAATGCCAATTTCCCCCACAACTGTTTATTCAGAGATTGTCTCTTTCCACGCCAGCCCTTGGACTGATTATATCAAGCAGCAGAATTGAGGCCTGATCACTTTTGACAGTCCTCTAAAAGTGGTTCTGACTGTAATTTCCCTCAGCAAAGGGTTATCCCCTCCACAGGCTCCTTCAAAGAGGCAGATGGGCTTGAAAAATGAAAAGGGAAAAATGAAAAGAGAAATCTAATCCATTTTTAGTAATGATCCTCAAAAGTGATGTGCAACTCCCCTTCCTCAATGGGTATTTATATAACATAATAGAGCAAAGCTGAAAATACACCTGGGAACCCATGACAATACTTGCTCATGGCATTCACTTATTCCCAGTATATTTGCCACTCAAGCAGACAGAATCCAAAGGGTACTGTCTGCCATTAAAAAATAAATAAAATCTATTATTTTAGTACAATTGCTGTAAAATCAGACTGTGCATTTTGTGTACTGAACTTGGAGGGTGCCATAAAGTTCCTGGGCGAGCTCATATAAATGCAAAGCCCTTCCCAGGCACCCAGAGAAGGGAATGCCATTATAAAATAAACAATATTCTATCAAATGGGAATGCCAATATACACTGAAAATTTTTGATTTTTCCTAGGAGATAGAACAGTTTTCTGATTGCACATCTGAACCTCATTTCTGACCCCCTGGCAGCTGCAGGGAACCCACAGAGGGCAGTCCTGGTGGTTTATTGCTGAGGGCAGAGTGTGCTGTGTGCCATTCCTGAGCAGGAGGTGAAGCTTTCCCCGCTGCCAGGCTGCAGAGGTGGCACAGCCCTGTTCACGTGTGCGCTGCTGCAGCGCCTGCTTTGAGCCAGCCTTGACATTTAGCGTCGCCTTGGTGATTTCCTGGCTTCTGCAAAGTTAGCCTGAGCTTATAAAACATTGTCTTGGAAGTGGAAAAATTAATTTTGTGACTAAAACTGTGCGCCAAATCAACCTTTGGTCCTCCTCATTGCTCTCTCCCGAGCCAAATATGCTTTTGCAGATTCAGCTGATAGGCAGAGGAGTTTGCTGAATGGAAGCAAATACATTTTAGCCTCTGAATTGTTTGCAAATTGGGTGCTTTGATGATCTGTGGTGGCTGATGGGCTGCCAGAATCTCAGTGCTGCTCACAGGAAAAGCAGCTACAAATAAAAAAAAAAAAAGCTTTAAACTGGAGAATGTTGTTGGACTTTAGCAGGTGAGCGGCACAGAGGGCAGCTGTGTCTCACATACTCCAAGAGTTTTGGGTTCTGATCGCTGTTGGAGTTTTGTTTTGTGCCACACTGGCTCTCAACAAGCCCAGAGGCTGGACTTGGGCACTGAAGGAAGAAGTGGCCAAAGTTAAGCCCTGTGCTGCAGAGGGTGATGGGGAGGAAATGGAGAATTAAGTGCTCCAGGTGGTACCTTCAGCTTCCCCACAAAACTGGCAATAAAGTGTTTGACAGTAAATGATAGAAGCTGTTCTGGAGGAGCAAAAGCTCCTCTAAAGCTTTTTTTTTTTTAAAAAAAGTTTGACCCAGACCCAAGGAAGCTTTCTCTGGCCACTGCCCATCACAGGGACCATCAGGAGGGAAAAGAGCTTTTTTTGGGACCTTATCCTTTTCTCCTCAGCTCTTTCAACCTGCCTTGGCTGGTTCTAAAGACCCCTCCTTGTGTGGATGCTGCTCTGAGCAGCCCCAGAGGGCCCTGGGCAGACCCCACGAGCTGCAGGGTGAGGTCGTGGGCAAGTTGTGCACGCTGTGGTCACCCTCAGCCCTGCAGAGCAAAGTCTGGTGACTTGTCACATGGAAGGAGAAATATAGAATATCTCTTTGTCTTTTAAATAATATTAATTAAGGAGCTTTTGCTAATGCAATCGCCATCCCCATAAACCAGTTCTCTGTGCTTGCACCCACCAGGCAGAGCTCCCCAGCTAGTTTTTGTACATCTCCTAATCACATGCATTAGTGGAAGAATAAAAACTGCTGTTAGCCTCTTTTAGGGGCTGCTGGTGTCCACAGCAAACTCCCCAGTGTGCTGCAGAATAACCAGCAGGAACTCTGGTGTGATCTCTGGCTGCCCAGGGGGATCTCTCCTCCTCCACAGGACCCTCCATCTGCTGACTCCTGGTCGTGTTTGTCCCCTCATCCCTCCTCAGAGAATCTTGTTCACTCATCAGGCTTTTCACTCAGAACCATTCAACCTTGCTGCTTTGGTTTTGTAACAGGACAAACTCCAAGTCCTAGCAGCATAAACAAGATTGCATGGCTAATGATTTGTGAGCTCAGCCTGAATGCAATTTACTGCAGAAACCCCAGCCTATGAGACTTTGTGACCTGCTAATAAAGCACTTTTGGCAGAGGTTGTACAAATACAGAAGGATTTCATAGCCTCTGATTCCGGGTTCGTATCACTCTCCCAACTTGCTGAAATGCTGGTTTAATGCAGAGTTTAAAAACCAAGTGACAACTGTTGGAACGAGGCAGGATTTCACCCCAATTCGATTTCACTTAGGAAGTGTAAGGGAAGGTCATTTTTTTAATATTTTGTTGGTTTTTTTTTCACAAATTGTCTGCTTGTAGCAGAATCCAAAAATGCCTCACAAGAGCGACGGGATCCTGACCTTATCAGGCTCCAGGCAATAATAACCATCATTACATGGTAATCGATGTCAGGAGCTGTGGCTGGGCTTTATCTGTGGTTCCCTGGCAGGGGACACGGGCACTGGTGCAGTGTGTCACATGAAGCTGATCTGCTGAGGCGCTGCATCGGGTGTTTCCTCACCACTGTGCCTCTGTGGCTGTGCCTCTGTCCCTTAGGATCCGACCTTGGGCACGGCAGCGTGCTCGGAGAGAGGAGACATTCATCCCTCTTTGTGAAGAGAGGAGCCTTGAGAGTCTCACAGTCATTATTTTAAGAGGTGGTCCCTGTCCTGACCTCCTCGTCTGGTGCCGTTCCCACAGGCGCCAGGAGCGAAAAGCAGACCTAGAGCCAAGCACTGAAAATCATCAGCCTGTCTTCCCTTCTTTACACTGCTGAGAACCTGAGGACTGCCCTGGGATCCCAGCTTTGTTTATTTGCTGGGATTCAGAGGCCAGCTCCATTTTATCGATTGCACAGAGCCTCTCCCCTCATTCACGGCTGCCGCTCTCCCCCAGATTTTCAGATGGCACGATGAGGAAATGTCTGGTTATCCATTTCTTTGTCAGAGTCAGAAACCTCTTCCAAACACAGCATTAGCTGACACAGGCAGACTGGGAGCTAGACAAACACTGGGCTGCGTGTTGGGTTCGAGTAAATACCTGCATTTGATTCCAAAGGGCTCCATTGATTAAAGCGGGCTCCCCGCGGAACAATCGGCACAATGGCACGCTGAGCCACCCAACGCTGCTCCACAAAAATGCTGCTGCACCCTTTCATGTTTGCTGCTGTTCTTATTATTGTTGAGATCTGGAAAATTACCCATCAATCACTCCTTAAGCTGCTCGTGGAAGTTTTGCTGAACGCGGGGTCTGGGTTTGCTGCTGTATTCGTTAATCCTTGCTCCCAAAAAAGAAATAAAAGCCATGGGAAGCACGTTGCACTTCCATTAGGTTGCCTCAATAGCTGTTATTTCCAGCCTGGTTTGCAAATGCACTGATACTGTCATGTGAGATAAGGCACACGATTTGGGATTATTTATTATAACATTTCCTACAGATGTCATTTTTTTCAGCACTTTGGGTAGATTTCCATGACATCCACATTGGTTGGTTTTCCAGCTTCTTGTTGCTATGCCAGAGTGCAAAATCCTGAGAACAGAGTGCAGTTTGGATCAGGCCAGGTGTTCATCCAGCCCTGTTTCTTCTCCTCAGCAGAGATTCAAAAGTGGATGTAACGTGCAGAGAAAAGTCCATGAGCAGGCTGAAGAGGCAGTGAGACCCCCCTGGTATCTTCTTTTAGCCTCAAGCAAATTGTGGCCTAAATATAAATCCCCTTCAGTTGGTTTTGGTCTGGAAAATTGAAAAACCAGAGTAAAGTGGACAGACATCTGTCCATCTATCCTTGGAGTAAGAGGCTATTGAATCTTGCATTTATCCTGCAGCATGCATAGCTTGTAACACACGGAACTCAGGGACCCTCCCTGGCGATGCTTTTGGGGTAAGGTGGATAATTTAGGGGCTGGCTGGGCCTGAGGCACTGGAGGGATGGGTTTTTTTGGGACTCAATCTTGCAGTAGGTGGCAGGGAAGGTAATTATTGGGATTGACAGGTAATACCAGATGAGGCTTCACCTGCTAATTGCAGGATGACGAACTGGGACTGCAGTGCAGAACCCAGGGAGGGTTATTTGTTTATTATCTGTCTGTCTGTC
>NC_031782.1:2498137-2507876 GCF_001522545.3 Parus major
CATCCATCTCCTGTCTCAGCCTTCCAGGGAAGGAGGGTTTGGCCACACAAGGAGAGTCTTGCTCAGGATGGGGGTGAAGGAAAGCCCTCACAGGGATGTAGGAAGCTGGCCTGAAGAAACTGGAGGTGATAAGGAATGAGGAGAAGTGGGCAGGAGAGGCAGCAGATGTTTTCCCCAGTAGTTTTGTGCACAGGGCTCTTCCACCTGCAGCACTCTCAGTGAGCTGTGAGCTGGAGAAAGGTTGAACAGGAGATGTAGAAAGCCCTGCAGCTGCTGGAGCTGGGGTCAAAGGGAGACATTTTCTGCAGAGTCTTGAGATGTGATTTTCTCACTCCAATCCCAAAGCAGAAGCTGCTTATTTCCTTGTCTGGACGTGGCCAAAACCTCGTGACAACAGCCACTCCTGCAGGATTTGACACGTGATATTGTGAGACTTCCACTGTTTTTTGGGAAGATCTCTCAGCTCAACTCTTATGATAATAACAGCGCTGAAGATGAACTTGAATTTGAGGCTAGATTTGGTTCCAGATCTTTCAGTCAGTCATTCTAAAATTAACTCCCCCTTTCAGCTCACACACACGTACAGGGAGGAAAGCGGGGGAACAAAAAGCCCTCATGAAATGTTTGTTAATCGGGGAACGAAGCACCTGTGATCTCCCATGTATTATTTCTATTTTCAAAGGCGAATGCAAAGTCCACTGGGTGGAATTTAAACCGCTGTCACTGAGCTAACTGCGGGAACACGGCGTTACTATGGAAAATTCCTGATTAAAGTCTGCAAAGAATTTCCTATGCAGAGGCTGTTTATTAATAGGTACCTCAGCCTCGCATCTGACATTGACAATTCTGCCCTTTAAAACGCATCGTTTTGCAAGCAGCGTGATAAAATGCTGCACTATTTATTTTTTTTTTTTCATTTTTTTTTTGGTAGGAAGAGGGAGCCTGTCCCAGCCCTCCCCCTCAGGCCTCTGACTGCTACAGTTTGCTTTGCTAAGCACAGGAACAAAAACTGCAACCATGAAATTATTTTAACAAGACCATAAAAAAGAGGGAGAAAAAAAAAAGAAAAAAAGAAAAAAAGAAAAAAGGACAGCGACAACAACAACAATTTGCCCAAGTGATGCTTGGAAAAAAAATAAATTCCTCTCTCTAAACTAATTAAACTGTACTATGTGTCCTTGTGCAGTTCCTGGCGTTTTTCTGGTTCACTCAGTTTCAATAGATGCACAAGGACCGGAGCCAGAGCTCCTGAGTGACTAGTTCAGAACAAAAGCAGCTCTCCTGAGTATTCCTGAGCAGCCAGCAAATTGAGGGAAAGTTATTTTGGGTTAATCAATGTACTTCAGTTGCAATCACATTTAGCTTCTAACAGAGGAGCCTGCAAACAAGGAATTACTGTTCTGGGCTCAGCTATGGATGGCACTGGAAAGTGTTACTGGCTAGACTGTGCTCTTCTCAAAGCCTCCTTTTTTTTAATTCTTCTTTTTTTTTTCCCCTTCCTCCTTTTTTCTTTTGCGTCCTGGATTTGGTTTGGCAGTTTTACGTGTCCTCTCCATTTGCATTTCCTCCCCTGTTTATTTATTTATTTCTTCATTACTGGCACCGGGAGCCTGGGAAATTATTGGCAGTTGCTTAAAAGTCCCTGCAGGGGAGAATTCTTGCCATGTTCTAGCCAGGCCTGCTGTGTGGAGCTAGAGCAGTTGTGCTCAGCTTCTTTCCCAGCTGTGAATCCCTGAACTCTGCAGGTGGATGGCTCTGGGAATCCCTGAGGGTGGGGAGGCGGTGGGAAGGTGCCTCCAGCATCCCCAGGCAGGGTGGATGAGGCTCCCAGGTGAGTCCAACAGCCCAAGCTGAGGTGTGTAATTATGAAATGGCTTCAAACTGACAGAGAGCAGCTTTAGATTGGATATTGGGAAGATATTCTTCCCTGTCAGGGTGGGCAGGCCCTGGCACAGGTGCCCAGAGAAGCTGTGGCTGCCCCTGGATCCCTGGAAGTGCCCAAGGCCAGGCTGGACAGGGCTGGGAGCAGCCTGGGACAGTGGGAGGTGTCCATGCCATGGCAGGGGTGGGATGGGATGATCTCTAAGGTCCCTTCCAACCCAAACCATGAAAATGATTTCTTTTGACAATCACTTCTCCTCTGGAGCATCCTGATAATTGGAAAACGCATTTCCCTTCCCCACAGCCTTTTGCTGATCTGAGCACTGGGTATGAGGTGTAAGAGCTCACAGGGATGACCCAGGTGAGGGTCCCTGATGTGACCCTGGGGTGCTCAGGCTCATGTGCCTCCTTTGGGGCAGCAGAGCTGCTGCAGTGCCTGGCCCAGCCCCACCGAGGCTTTCTGGCCCCATGACCAGGAGATTTCATAGGTATCTGCAGCCCTGAAAGCCACGGTCTGTTAAATGGACTCCTGAATTCTTGCTCCTGCTGCAGTGTTTCATTCATCCAGCCACTCCTTGTCACTCAGGGATGTGCTGTTCCACACAAAAATGCCAGCTGTCCGGGCACTCAGGCTGTGCTGGAAGAACCAGTTCAACAGATTTGTATCTACCAGTTCCTGCTCTCCGTGCAATCCCCAAATCCAGCTCCTCCATCCTTCAGGAATCCAGACTTTCCTACCCTCAGTGAGGGTCCTGCCTGTTCCCACCCCAGCACTGATGTTTCATTCACCTCTTCAGAACCTGCCTGGTTACAAGGTTGAGATGCCCAGAGCTGACAGAATTCATGCAGGATTTTGGGGTTTCCAAGCCACAGGGCTGCATGTTACCTAATCTCCTGCAGTTAAATTCTATGGAATGATAAAAATCCAGCCAGCTTCCCAGAAAAGTTTGGATGTTTCACATCCCATCTGATCTCCTGGTGAGATACACAACATGGGTTTATATCACCTGTAAGTTGTCACTTCACAAGGATGCTGTCCAGATCAACAGAATCCAGTTGATGGGGAGCCTTCTTGCATGAAAAAACCTGTTTTCTTTCTGCTTTGCACAAGAGCCCCACTATTGAGCAACAGCGTTCAGAGCCTGGCTGTGCCTCCCTGCCAGCCTGTGCCTCCCCAAACTGGGCTGCACAGCAATGGTGCAGCTCTCTCTGGATGGAAGAGCTGGTTTCAATGTGATTTCAGCTCCAGATACCAATGATTACTGCACCTAAAGCCCTGCAGCCCAAGTGGTTAAACCTCCACGTTGCTGTGCTGATGCTCTCAGCCTCACAGAGGTAAAAGGAGCACATCCAGATCCACAAACGCTGCTTTTGTTGTCGCTCGTACTCCAAGGAAGGGTAGAAACTTCTGTGGGTGAGACCTTCTGTTTCAGAGACTTACAGTCCATCTGCTCTGGAATTACATGTGAACATTTTCTAGTTCAGCTCCTTCTGTTAATTTTTGTTTAGAGGGGCTGTTTAAAAATGTCTTTATCTGGGTTTGCTTGTGCCATGCTTGTAGGATTCTTGGGTGGAAGCCATGTCTTGGAATCCCATAACTTTCTCAGGCATGTTTTTCACTGCTTACCGTGCTCTGCTGCCATTATTTTCTTGGCTTTGAAATAAGTATTTTTATCCTTTTTTCCCCCATCCTTTAGCATCAAAAAGCATCTTTCCTCTAGCTCCCTTGATGAAATGTACAGTTGGACATCCTGCTTTCAGGAGCTGCATCTGAAGCAGGGGTGCAGACCTGAGTGCTGAGCATCAGGCTGAGACAAAACTCTGCTTTGTCTTTGGCACTCACATTTTCTGAGACTGTTTTGTTGAGACCACATCAAAATGCAAAACAGAGATCTGGACCTGTAAGTGTGAAAACTTGCTTACTTAATTGCAGGTGGTTTTGAAGGGCTGTTTATAAACACTTGAAAACTGAGTGTTACAAGAGTCGCCGTGCCAAGGAACAGTTAAAACTTTGAAAAGTCTCAGTGTCTGAGAGAAACTAAAGGTTTTGGCATGGAGACCAAGCTTTAGTACCTCTAGGCAATTGTGTAAGACCAAATCGCTTTGGCCTCGAGTTCACCCTCTTGGTTTTGGGGTTTTATACACTGAAATAATCCGTCTGCCAGGGCCGTGTCAAGGATTAAACACTCCAAGCCCTTCACAGGGTGTTAACCACACCTTTAAGGCAGCAGGAAATGTGCACAACCAACCTCAAATACTCGACACACAGAGCTGAAAGCAGGAAAACTTGAGTTGAATTTGCACTGGGAGAGGATTTGACTTGGGAGTGCTTGTGCTCCCGCGCTGCCTCCGAAAGCCAGCACGCATCAGCTGGAGCAAAGAGGTGCCAGGCCAGGAGGATTCTGCTTCAAGAGCTCCCTGGGTGACCAAATCACCTCTCTGAGCGACAGCTTTTCCATCCAAACTGTGCTGGCCTGAGCCTCAATCAATGCCAGCAGAGCATTGCCAGAGATGGAAGCGCTTCCCGAGCCTGGGGTGTCCCTGCTGCCGGGCACGGCCCCGGAGGCAGGAGCAGCAAACAGAGGTGTCTGTCCTGCCCCTGACCCTGCAGCTTCTCACTTTGGGGTCAGATCCCTCTCTCCCTCTCCTCCCCGTTCCCCTCACACAGCTGCCTGTGAGTCTCACTACAACCAGCATCCATTCGACTCCAATGAGTAGCTCTAATTAAATTAAGCTGCGTCTATGACCAGCAGGTCAAATTTCTCAACTACAATTGACATTTCCATTCTTATTGTGTCTTCCTTATTGGATTAAGGCTTGATCAAGGAAGATCATTTACTGGGGCAGCATCCAAAGGGACAGAACCACGTCCTGGAGCCTGGTCCCTGCTCGTGTGGTGTGAGAGGCATCTCAGGCAGGGGGGTCAGACAGGGCTGCTTTCCACAGCCCTTTGCTGGCCAGTGGTCAACTACAATTTTTCTTGACTGAAAGCTGTTAGCATTCAGGTAGATTTATTTATAGGCTTGTTTGTGCTGGCTGTGTCATGGATGTTTATGATTTTAGCTCCTCTGCTCTCTCCAAGAATGTCCCACTCCGCTGGCAGTGTTCACAAAGGCCAAGGGGAGACCATGTCTTGACAATAAATTCTCTGTCAGAAAGCCTTGCAAGGTCAGACCTGAAATATCTGTTATGTAGATTGCATTATGTTTATTTTTGTGTGTGACACATATATATTCTGAATGTTGACACACCAACACTTAGCACTGCAGCTCCCAGCTTCCCCTGCAAAAATGAAAACCTTCTGGTTAAAATATGTCATGAGCTTTAGCTTCTCTCTTTCTCTGTTTTTGTTTTTTTGGTTTTTTTTCTTTAATAGAGTTGTTTGGGCTGACTTTAAAAAAGAAATTCTTTAACTTCTGATTTATGAGGCTTAAGGGTCTTGTTTTTCAGCTTTTCTTTGCAGTCATAATATCTAGGAAAAAATGAAAGCTCAGAGTTTTAATTAATGAGAAGAGTCCAGCAGTTTAGACTTCATGAAAAATACCAAATTCCACAAGGCTTGGAGGAAAATTGCTGGGAGTGTGAACCCCAGCCATCCCCTGGGGAGAGCTGTGAGGAAACACTGGCTGGGCTTCTCTTCCTATGAAGTGAGGAGCTTTTAGGGGAACAAAGGGTTTGTATCTCCAGGGCAGTGGTGCACCCCAAACCTTGGTGTAAAGGAGGCTGAATTATTGATGTAGCCCATGCTAGGGACAGCACAGGTTCCAAATCCCCAGGCAAACCTTCAAGGCCAGGCTGGACAGAGCTTGGAGCAGCCTGGGGTAGTGGCAGGTGACGGGGGTGAAACTGGATGAGCTTTAAGGTCCCTCCCAACCCAAACCACTCCGTGATCCCAATTCATTGCACAGCTTCCCCTTCTCCACCTGCAGCAAATGATTCTGCGGTACCAAGGGAGGAATTTGAAGCTCCCAGCCCCACTCAGGTGCTCAGCTGTTGGTTTCCAGCCTCCAAACCCTGTTCCCTGCATGGCACTTGAGCCAGCGCTTCTGCTTCCTCCCCAGGCTTGCCAGGCCACTATCAGAGTTCAGTATCAGTTCTCCAGGAAGCTGCAGGGAGCAGCTGAACCCCCAAAGGCCTGGCCAGAGCCTCGTGGCAGGGATGCTGCTGTGACAAACGAGGTCTGTGCAGGCAGCTCCTCATTTCTATGGTAACGCTGTTCTTCCTCCCTGAGCGCGCACCAGCCTGGGCTGTTCATCCCATCCACGCAGATTACGCCATTCCCAGCCCTTCCCCAGTCGGGCCAGGATGTAGAAATGTCCCTTCTCCTAAATTCCTGTGACAAAGAGGAAACAGGAACACTCAGAATGGGATTTCTCTGAGTTATTAATTAACAAAGGTTTTCTGGCCAGGAGTAAGGCGAGCAGAGCCTGGCTTCTCCTTGGGACTTTGCAGGAGGAAAGAAGGTGATGGCTCTGCTACAAATGGACTGGTTCAGCCAGCTTTTGATTGTTTTGGATACACTCAGGGATGCTGCAATGACTCAGACAAAATTGCTGCTTTGTCTGAGAGACACTCACTTCTCAGGGTAATGAGTTGATCTCCTCTCTGATTAGGTTTCTCTGCAGTGCCCCTTACCAGTGGGTGTTGGCAGCCATGGGAGTGGTGGAAGGTTTAACTCAAAGGAGAGAGCAGAGAGGAACCTGCTCTGCAAAGGGATATTTAATAATAATAAAAAAAAAGAAAGCAAAAGAGCATTAATTGCTGATCATACATAACAGCCACCTCTTCCCACCTTGGCTCAGCCTGAAGCAGCCTGATCTCTGCCAGCTCTGGAGATCAGCAGGAAGCAGAGGTGATTTACAGCCCTACCAACACTTCCTTCAGCTGGCAGACCCATGGATCCTCCCAGGGCACACAATTCCCAGCACAGAGGGTGCAGAGAGGCTCACCCCTGGGAAGGTTGGGCTGGGAGCTGCCTCTGAGCAGGGAAGGAGCTCAGGAATGGGTGACACCAAAGCACATCCAGCCCTGTGGAGCTCATCCCAAGCTCCAGCTGCTGGGGAATGTCACTGCTGCATATTCATCTTAAATATTATGATTCATTACAGAGCACGGGAGAACTTTGTTTCAGGCAAACATGACATAAGAGTACAGCTGGCTGAATAATAGCGGTGACATTTTCTACAGCAATTAATTAGAACTGAAATTCCAGTCGGATCTGCCCCTCTTCAAAGGCCTTCTCCAGGCATTCCCACACAGCCACGTAGTCCTTGCACGGGTGGAAATACTGAGCTCACGTAGGCAAGGGCTTGCAGAGGAACAAACTTTATATGGGGAATTTTTTTTCACAGAGGGAAAACTCCCCAGCAGTTTTATTTCTCACATTACAGAGCAGGAATGAATTCCAGTCGATACCTGAATATCAAATAATAATAATAATTAGAGGGTGAAAAGTAAATAGCTTGTGAAATGATTTTAAATAATTGACAAAAGCACTGTTTATGCAGGGGTTGTTTCAAATGGAGGGAGGAAAGGGCTTCTCTTGCCCAGGCCTCTCCCAGCCCATGTGTGACAGGCCAGCAGGGTGGTTGTCCTTTCAAGGCTTCCCTCTCTCTTTTCCACATTCTTCCTCAAAATCCTCCTCAGCCCAGCAGTGCTCTGAGAGCCTCAGCAGTGGTTTGGCAGCTGCCATGTCATCTAGATAGCGAGGCTTGTTTCCATGGGATCTTTGCAGGGAGTGGGATAAGATGCTTTGCCTCCAGCCCAGTTGTTCCTTCTTGCAAGAAAATAAAATTTGGAAGGACAAGATTTTCCAAAACACCATTTTGGCTTAATTTTGAAAAAGGCACAGAAATGTCCAGACCATTTCATCTGACATTTCAAACACATCTTTTTCTTTTTGCTGTTTGTTTTTTAATCCTTGTTTTGATTCAGGCTGACTCTTCATTTAAGAATGTTCTGGAGTTTGGTTATAATAAAGTCCAGCGGGAAACATTTTTTTGCCCAGTGCCAAGCTGCCTCTTTATAACTTCTAAAATATCAAACAAAATTACTCATTTGTGTTTACAGAATTGTCAGCCATCTGAAAACTCCCGTGCTCCCCTGCCAGATCTGTCTGTACCCACTCGCTCCTCTCATCCACCCTTGCCACATCTTGCTTGGGAAGGGCTGATGCACCACAGCTCAACGGAGCCTCTTTCATTCCTGAGGCACCTTGGGCTCTGTTTATTACAATTATAATATTCAGTGATCTGATCCTCTTCCCTGGGAAGCCAGGAGACGTCCAGCATTGCGTCTCTTCCCATTTCAAGCCACGCCGTGGAAGGTCTGAGGAATTCTCACCTTCCTCGTTTTCCCCACCTGTGCTGGGCAGTGCTCCTCAGCTGCTGCCCCAGGGCTGAGTCCAGAGCTGATTCCAGCCTGTCAGATGGGAATGGGTTCCTATGATTCTCCAGAGGGTTTTTCTGGGAGCAGGCAGTAGTGGTATGCTCATTTCAGCCTCTGTCTGGAACATTACAATCCCAAATTCTATTACTGGCTCCTCTACATCAGTAGAAATTGCCTCCTCAGCATTTCAGAGCACACCTAGTGAGTTCTAGCTCTGAAAAAGAAAACAAGAAGTTTTATCAGGTTTTTTTTTTATTTTATTTAACTTATCAGAGGTGATCCCTTCCTCTCACAAAATGATCCAAGTCAGGATGTTCCCCCAAGCTCATCCTGCTGGGGCTGGCTGGGTGAGCCCAGGATGGGAGAGCTGTGCCTTCAGCTGAGGGAATGTTCCTGTGGTAGGAAAAACATTTTCCTCCCTCTCCCCCTCTCTCTGCACTGACAAACCCAACACCAGCGAGCTGTGTGCGAGCACAGGGGATGTGTTTGTTCTCCTGCAGGGGAACAAATCAGAGATTAATCAGGCTTCTGCTCCTTTCATTGCCCAAGGAAACCTGCAAACCTTAAACAGCATTTGTGGTCTTGTTCTTTACATTCTGGAGGGGATTTTTACAAATTGCTGAGCGCTTTGCTTTGGTGGGCAGGTTAGTTCATGTTGGAGCATTACTGGCTAGTGCTGTTAGGGCAAAGGATCAATAGCATTTTCCACTGGGAATGTGCCTCCCCTCCTTCTTCTCCAGTCCCCTCCAGCCTTTTTGACTTTGTGGATTCTGGCTTCAAGGCAAGCAGTTCCCTTTGCTTTGGGAAGCAGCATCTTCTCCCACATAAAAAATCAGTTTAGCTTTGGGGTTTGCAGTGCAGCCTAAGATGTGTAGGTGCCCAAACCCCCAAATTAGATTAATCTAAATCCCAAAGCAGCTCTGAACCATCTCTGTCAAGGTTCCTTTTATCACTGAGGGACTTAAAAAGCAGAGTAAGTTGATGATGACTTCAGGTGTCTGATTTAATGCCTAGAATATGTAAGTTCCTTGTTTTTTGTGTATTTCAGTGGAATGGATGGATGCCTCAGTAGTGAGTTCTCCACAGTCTGCCAAGACAGCAGGGCTCAGACCTACTCTGGTGTTTGGGCAACAATGGGAGAATCTGGGGGCACTGAAGTTGATGTGAAAAAGAAACAAAGCTGGTGCAGAGGAGGCCAAGTGGGACCTGCTTCTCTTTGGGACTGCCACGTCCAGGGATGACACAGAGGTGTCAGAAGGGGACACAGAGGTGTCAGAAGGGGACACAGAGGGTCAGAAGGGGACACAGAGGTATCAGAAGGGGACACAGAGGGTCAGAAGGGGACACAGAGGTATCAGAAGGGACACAGAGGTATCAGAAGTGGGCACAGAGGTATCAGAAGTGAGCACAGAGGTGTCTGAAGGGACACACAGGTATCAGAAGTGGGCACAGAGGTGTCAGAAGGGACACA
>NC_031782.1:2508006-2586849 GCF_001522545.3 Parus major
GCACAGAGGTGTCAGAAGGGACACACAGGTATCAGAAGTGGGCACAGACCCGAGCAGGTCAGACCTTGCCAAGCTGGGGCAGAGCAGGGCAGGATGCAGAGGTGCAAAGCAGCAGGAGAGGTTTCAGGCAAGGATTAAGGCAGGAAAGGCAGGTGGGCAGGGCAGGTGGGGGAGAGCACTGCTTTCCCTGGCAGAAGTGTTTTGACAGCTGGGAAGTGGCAGAGCAGGTGGAGCTCAGGGCTGAGCAGGAGCTCGGGGCAGGAGCGTTGGTGCCTTGGCAGAGGAGCTGTGTCTCACTGCCCAAAGCTCTCTCTGCAACCCCCTCTCCTCACCCTGCATCTTGCACCTGCTTTTCCATCAGCACTGCATGCAGAGGGCAGGGATGTGAGGGTGTCAGCAGTGGGAGGCTGTGGAGCAACAGGAGGAACTTTGAACAGGTAATTCTGGTGGTGTTGGGGCAGAAAGGAGGGGTTTGCTGCAGGCAAGCCACCAGGCAGTTTGTGTTTGGGTTACTCCTGGCAGGGTGGGAATAGAGGAAAGGCTGAAGTGGAGCATATGGCAAGAGAAATGACGCAGATTCAACGTAATGGTGAGTCAAAGACTGAGACAAGGAGGAAGCTGAGGCTCAGACTGGTAGAGAAGGGACATTAGTGCCTTCTGCAAAATAAAAACACACGAGGGAAGAGGATTGAGCACAACTTTGGATTCTTGGCTCTTCACAGCTGTCCTGTGCTGTGACTGTTACCCAGTGAAGTGAGCCCTGGCCTGCCTCAGGGTAGGAGATACCTGTATTGAGGTGGGTAAAACCCACCCCTGTCCTAATAAAAGACAGACAGACAAACCCAGAACCTCCCCACAAACACAGTCACTCACAAACACTTCGTGAAGAGCTCAGAAAGTTACTCCCAGAGGCAATATTCCTCAGGGGACTGTCACAACACACTCACTTATGAATTCACTACACGGAATAACAGGTGAGGAATGCACAGAATAAAGCTTTTCCTAAAGACAGCTGAGAAAAGCTGAGCTGTTTCAATGTGGATCTGCAGCTTTTTCACTCAGATCAGCCAACAACAGGGCCTGAATCTGGACCATCCTGTTTGGAAAGCTGGGCCCTGGGAATGGGAACAGGAACAGGTACATAACCAAAGTGGAAATCATTACACTACAGGCCTGCATGTGCATGGTTTAAAGAAAGCATTCAGGTCAGTCTCCACCCAGGAGAGATCCAAGCACACTCTGTACTGGGAAGGGAAAAGTCTGAGCCAACTATGTAATCATTCTCCACCTTATCATTGCCCCAACATGACTAATGAGCCAGGGACAGACTGCAGGGAATGAGGAACATGGAAGCAGCAGCAAAAACAAAGTAGGTGTTTGCAACACCTCTTGTTCTGAACAAGTGCATTGAAATCATTGCCATGCAGCAATCAATCCTTCCTGCTAAGCAGGGGGAACGACCCTAAATCAGGTGTTTGAGTGATTTTTTAACTTGTCTCTGAAATTAGCACCTGTTTTTTTTTACCTTTTGAGGGGGAGAGTGGAGGAGTTGTTATTCTATACTTCCAACTTTTATCTGATCATCTATCTTGTCTCCAGCCTTCATTTCAAAGCCTTGCAGCAGACCCCAGAAGTGGAAATGAGATCAGTTTGACAACAGGAGCTGCTGGTTCTGTGCATCAGATGCTCAGCACATCCACATGGCCCTGCTGCTCAGGCTTTGAAGGCAGGTCTGAGCCAGGCAGGGCTGTGAGACCCTGCAGAGCCGGGCTGGGCTCTGCCTGCCACTGCTGCTCATCTCTTTTCAAGTGCTGGATCCCACAGGCTGGGGGGGAGATCCTCATCTCCAGTTATTTATAAAGTGTCTTTTGACAGAGCTGTGAGTGAGGGAGGACTTGGCTGTACTGTCAGTGACCAGAGGTATAAAAAAAGCCCTGGCTTTCAGGAACACTAAATTAACTGCGAAATAAATAAATAAAATGAAGAGCTCGCTCTTGTTATTGTGCTGCAGGCATCATTTATTAGATGCTGCTGTGCTGTGGAGTCCTTATCTCTCCCTCCAGATAGTGTAAATCAGAACTCCTGTTGCTGACACCCCAAGAGCATTCTCATCTGTCAGAGATTTAGCTGCCCTTTTCTCCCGTGTTTTCCTGGAGAGTGATTTTTTATTTTTACTTTAACCCTCGGCGCTCTCATCATTCATGCCTTACACTCTCAGCAAATAAAGGGCTGGGGAGGGATGCTCCAAGGTCTTTTGTTGCTGTTGATGAACGTTTCTCTCTGTCCTCGGTGAGAGCATCTCTGGCTCAGGCAGATGCTTCAGCCACACTAAAAATGTGCTGCTTTATTCAGGGCAACCCTCGGGTTTCTCCCTCTCTTCCCAACCCAGTTGCAGCCATGGACTTTTCCCCCCTCCCTGCACTGTGCCTTTCCATATTATTCCTTTAATGGGCTTAATGATTTTTCCACTCCTGAAACATGAATCAAATATACAAATTGCTCTTGAAGGTACTGGGAAAAAGCTGTGGTTTTATTGAACTCTCAGTGAGAATCAGCAGCACCTCAGCCAAAGGCAGGAGGAGCAGATCCCATGTGAGGGGTGATCCATCTCAGCCAGGCAGCAGATTTGGTGATTCATCACTGTTTACCACGTTTAAACACATTTTCCATCCATCCTGATGATTTACTGTGGCAATGGGGCTAAAAAAAATCTACTTTAAATGAGTGGCTCTCAGACTAGCTGGACTCTAGGAAAGATATCAGCTTCTCTTCAGAGAGCTAAGGGACTTAGTGATAATTCTGCTTTTGGTCATATTATTTAAATACTTGTGCTTACTTTTATGGCCTTTCTCATGTCTCTCTTGCCAGTGGGTGTCTTGGCTTTATTAAAATTTCTGTCTTTCTCCAAAGTCAATCCAATCTTCCCTCCTTTTGCCATCATGCTGATAACATTTGTAACTTGGCTGTAAAAGCTGGCAATAAGGAAACAATTGAGTTTTAAGGGGGAAAAGGGCAGTGTCTTCTCTCCCATAAGAATGTATAGAAACTGTTTGGGTAAAAGCCCCCAGATCTGGACTGCAGCAAAGAAGTTTGTGCCTTTCTTTCATCAAAGGTCCTGAGCAAACCAATTTTGCTGGATCTATTTTCACCCATTTTTAATCTGTCTGTGAAACAGAGATGTCCTCAGGTTCTACTGTCCAGCTAGAAGGATAGAAAGTGACTTTCTGAGGAACTCAAATTAGAAATTAGAGTAACGTGTTGACAGACTGAGTTGTGATTTAGACATTCAAAAGTGCAAATTGATGGTATGGTTTTGGTCACCAGGGACTATGAAAGATTAGGCTGTGCCTGGCTCTCTCAGGAGTGTTCTGATAACTAAACCACACACCTGAATGTAAAAACAGGTTTGTTTGTATACTCTGTAAATATATTTATATACCCCTGTGGCTTTAATGATGATAGAAGTGTATATTGTGTTTGTGTACTCCATGCATTCTGGGCTGAGCTACCCAATTCCAATCTTTATGCAAATAAATAGTTCCAAACCTCCTGCTTTTCATGCTTGAATCTTTCAAAGACAGATTCAAACAGTTGTTTTGTGCCCAGAAAATACTGCTCTCAGGAAATGGAGGGTCACCAAATCCAATTCCCTTTTACAGTGATTTTGATCCAGCTGTATTTAGCTCCTAAAATCATTTAAAAATCTAAACAAAACAACCCATCATTGGAGGAGAACTTCAGAAATCAGCTCTGAAGCCTCCCAGCAACAACTGCTCCACACTCTGCAGGTTGGTGTTCCTGTTTCCAGCACGGATCCATCCCCAATCCCAACACCCAGCTGCTGCAATTCCCAGCCTGCTTGCTGGGGCTCAGCAGGGTTTGACTGATGCAACACATTTTGCACAAAGAGCAAGAGTTTGGCTCCAAGATCTCCAGAGCCTTGGATGAATTTCAGCTCACAGCCTACAGTAGTAGGACAAGCCCCAGGAAAGATGCCAGAATGAAGTCAAGGTTGCACAAGAAGTGGGTTCTTGCTGGCCCAGCAGGTCAAATGTAACACTTCCACTGTCCTGAAGAACCATTCATTAGGATCCCAAACCCTCAGTTTGTTATTTTGGGTGCCAGCAGATGACCTGGGGACACTTGAATTGCTTTGCTACAGATTTATTGGGTGAACTGTGTCCAAGTCAATTGGGTCAAGGTAGTAAAAGATGTTTAGAGGTTTGAGTACAGTTGACACCAAGACAGATTAAATTCCCAGTTCCTGTTTAGGTGCTCACCTAATCTCCCTCCACTCCAGCTTGTCAGATGTGTCCTGCTTCATTTCCTCGCTCGTTTTTCACAGGGTGCCAGAGATAAAAGACGGAGAGGCACCTGCTGCAGGGGTAAACAGCCTTTTAGAAGATGTGTGTACTAAAGTAGGTCTGATAGGTCGAAATTGATACAGCAGGAGATGATAAAAACACAGGTCAAATTGGGCTGGCTTGTAACAGATTGGGATGTGGTTACTTTTCCTTACTAGTGTTGTACTGTAGAATAAGTTTATAATATCTTTTTATTATTATTTTTTTAAGCTGATGCTTTTAATGCTGTGATTAAAATATTATTGTCAGAATGAAAATTAATTACATGCAGTGCACTTGGCCCAGGTATGGTGAGAACTTGGAAGACATCTCAGAGGCATGCCTTTGGAATAGAGAGTGTTCAAAAAGCACCAGGGCACCAACCCCAAGGATGATGCAAGTGCCCTTCAAGAGAGGACCTGCCTCCAAAATATAAAATTGTGTTGACACTGAAGCTTAGCAAAGGTATTTGCAAACCTGTCAGCATGGTCTGGCTCGTAGGATTAACTGCCAATCAGGGTGTCCTGCTGCCACCTCGTTAAATTTACTGGTAATTGTTGATTTCCGTATGTTTTGGGATTAGCTGTATTCTGAAAAGGCAAATAAAAGTGAGGAATGAATCAGAGGCAAGAAGTCAGAGTCAGCTGTTGGTAACATAACCTGGAAACACAATGTGGCTCAGCAATGGCCCCAAGGATATAGATAGCAGCTTTTATCTCCCTCAGATATAGGCCAGAGCAGCAAAGTTCAGATCTAGTTTTGGATCGCTGAACTAGTTCAATAACATCCAGCAGGAACCTGACCCCAGCAGATTCTGTGACTGTCTTGGGAGGTTTTTGGATCTGCTTCCCTTGCACCTCCATCAGACCACATTTCACCCACAGCAAGTGTAAAACTGGGTCCAGATCTCCCATCCACAGAACAGGAAAACCACAGAGAACATCTTCTGCCTTTTTAGGAGGTGGAGTTTAATCTGCAGCAATGGGAAACTCACTTCTGCTGCTGAGACATTTAATTATTGCATTTCTGCTCATTGCTAGAGGCTTTGGGGACATCAATATGTTGTGGGTTATGTACAGACACAGGGGGAGGAATGGTCTGGAGAAAGCAGAGGGCAGAGAAGGGTTAGAATGAGCTGAAAGGTCCTCCAAGGTAGAGGAGCCACCATGGTATGTAGGGTGATTTGTGTGAGGCAGCAGTGCAAGAAGCTGTGGCAGAGGACACTTGAAATTCCAAACTAGGACTGCAGATATTGGACATTTCATGTTCCTGATGGCTGAGTTTTTTTTTGTTCTCTCTCTTTGCATGGCATACCTTCCATTTGTTTTTCAGAATTTCAATTGTAAGCTTCTCATTTTCCCCTTCACCCTCCCTTTCTCTTATTTACATCCCAGAGATTCTGTGCTTCTCTGAGGGCTGATATGCCCTGGCTTAAACTGGAGCTGCCCTGAGGATGATTTTATATTTAGTAGCTCCTTATGAGCTGCTCTCATTTGAAGCAGCCCAGACTGCCTGATACAATATTTACTGCAGAAATCTCTCTTGCCTCTCCTGATTGCAGTCTAATGATAAGGCTGAGCTTGAGAAGGGGCCAGGGCCTTACCCAAAGAGTGCCAGGGTAGCAGAGCCTTGCAGGGCACAGCTCCTACCCCTGTTATGCCTCCAGTGTAACCCACAAGATCCATGGTAAGGGGTGAAATTCTGTCCCACAAAAACTGCTGCCAGGAGAGCACAGCTCTCAGCTTCTATCATTCAGACTGTACGTGTAGGAGAGGCCTAACCAAGTGCAACCTCTGATATTTTCCTCTCATATGCTGATATTTTCCTGCATTTATTACAGGTTGGCCTTTTTTAGAGTAGTGTATTGATTTAAAGGGTTTAAGAGAAGATGTCATCTTCAGCAGTGGTACAAACACAGAGTCACCTGGCTTCTGCCATGCTTGGGGTGCCAGCTTTTAACAGTGAGTTTTCAGGAATCTGTGTCTCAGTTTTATACAAAGCTCCTGCTTGAAGTATCCAGGTGCTCTGGTCTGACTCTTGCCATATCCCGGTGATATTGATGGGGTGAAGCTCTGACCTGCAGCTTTCCTCTTTTCAATGGAAAAATCAGCACTGCAGGTTCACAGGGCTGTGCAAGACCCTCAGCTCTCCTTCCAAAGATCCCCCTGGGCTCCAGGCTGCTGCAGACACACCAGTCCCTTCTAAAATACTCCCAGTTTGGAGCCTGTGATGCTTTTAAGCCTGCGAGTGTGCGTGGGGGAGGCGATGCATCACATGGAGCACTGCCTCAGCTCTGACATCCCGAGCCTCTGGAATAAAGGAACAGCAAAGGCTCTGTGCAGAGCTCCCTTCCTGGAACAGCTGACTGGAGCAGCGAGGTGCTAACACAGCCTGGGCTCTCCTGATTGTGTTCCTGGAAAAGCTGCTCCATTATTGATAAAGTTTGCACCGACAGCACCAAAAGCCAACGAAGCTCTTGCTGGCCTTTAATAATTTCTTATTCAGCAGATCTTTCACTTGCAGCTCAGCAGAGCAGGCACTGCAGGCACATCAGCTGAAATCCAATCTCCATGCAGGAAGGACAGACTGCCAGGCTGTTTCATTTGCAGGCTAGGAAGGAACACAGAGCTGGCACCGTGGCACTCTGCTCGGCACAGCGCGAGCTGCCATCGTGCTCTTGGCACTGCCAGCTCCTCTTTCTGCTGATAACGTTTGGTCCTTGTTCATTGTTCACAGCTGCTCTTGGGTTCCTCCTCCCCCACTTATCACATCTGCTGGAAAGGAGGATTTCCCAGTAAAGATGAAGGGACTGGTACTCATGTTCCAGATCTAAATCAATTTACCCAGCACTGCTCCAGCTAGGAAACCTGCTGCTGTTTTCTGCATGGTATAGCGCTGACAGACAATGCAGGGAGGAGCATTAACCCCCTCTGTCCCTTGCAGGAGGTTTTGTATTCCAAAAGACCTTCTTTCATTAAAGAGAAAGCTTTAAGCCTAAAAGTCTCTTTGAGATCTCAGACTGTCCTGGCTTTATCCCTGTGAATGTGCCCTGCAGAATCAGCACCAAGTGGGAAGCAAAGTGAAGTTTTGGAGGACCCTTGAGTTTAGGCCAGAAGTTGAACTGTCACCTCAAATAAATGCATATGAAGAGTTCCTTTTTTAACCTGTATTATTCATAAACATTTCTGAGTGTTCCAGTGGCTGCCATTCACCTAATTAATGGGATCACTGCTGCCTGTGACATAAGCAGGCTAATGACTGAGGCTCATTAGAAAATGGGAGAGACTCTTGTATCAGCAGATCTGAACGGCAGGCAGGGTTTCCCATCACTTTCAAAACATGAGACCTAAAATTTCCCAGAAATTTCCAGGTGGTGCTGCAAAATCCAAACAGCACACCAGGGTCACACCTGGGGAATGATCCCCCTGGCCGTGGGCTTTCACTTCAGCATTTCCATTTTGTCAGAGCCTCGGGAGCTGCAGGCACTCAAAGCACCTGCGTGGTGGCTGGTTCCCCACTACTGCTCAGGTCTGACAGCCAGGGGTCCCAGGGTGTTTAAGGAACCTGTTTGGGGTGCTCAGGTGAAATGTCAGGTTCCAGTTCCACAGTTGCTGCTCTGTTGGAGGTGGATGCAAACATTGGGTTGCCAGCGCTGCTGCGTCACTGATACAAACAATTTTCATCAGGGCAAAAGCCCGGATGAAACCACCATGGCAACCAATTTTAAATAGAAACAATAGCCCAGCTCCTTCGCTGAAATAAAGGCACAGGACCCAGGGATCTGGTTCCATATTCCTACAGCAGACAACGCCATTTTTTGAGCATTCATATTTTCTGTGTTTTTATTGCATCTTTCAGAGCATCTCAACGAGCTGTTTGCAAATTATATGCAATAAATACTGATGGAATGAAGCCATCTCTGTGGGGCCAGCAGCAGCCAGAGAGCAGCATGGTGGATAAAACAAGTTCTTGCCAACTCCTTTATCTTTCCAGTTCCAGGATCTCTAAGTCCCATGCAGAGAAGTCAGTCCAGTTTTTCCCTTGAAGATCTGCAAAAAATAAACAACAAATCATTAATACTGAAAAGATGAAATGCTGAATCATGCCTTCCACTCTTTAGAACCTGTGTTCCACTGAGTCTAATTATTTCAAACTTGCTACCCAAATCTTTGAGCAGTCTCTCCCAAGAATATTTATGATGAGGTTTGGAAAAGAAATAGTTCTGATGAACAGTCTAACATGGGGACAACAGTTCTGGTCAAACTTCCTGGAAATTAATGTTGGCTTATTTCATAAGAATGGGATTTTATTTGGCCCAAACAACCTCAAGCAAACTTGAAATTGCAGTGAGGGCAGTACAGTGGATGTGCAGCCCAATGAGCAAAGAGAAACTGCCAAAAATGTTGAACATATTTTTATGCATTTAAACCAGTGTCTTTTGAGTAACTGAAACGAGGTGAAAATACATTAAAATCCAACCACATCCCTCTCTCTCCCTTGTTGCAGCCAAAACACCCTGAAAAGAGTCAGTGGGTGTAGAAATAGGAAACTACATTTTGCTTTTACTATTTAAAAAATCCAAATAAAAAAAAAAATGCCTGACCTACAGCACATTCTGGAAGGGCACATATCGAGTATCCTCAGTTCTTAATCTAAGAAGGAACTTCAGTGCTCTGGCATTGTTCTCCCCTGTGCCATTCTTATCTGACACGTAGTATCAGTTGCCAGAAACGCTGTGGGTTTATTCTGTACTTTGTATTCTAATAGAAATGCAGCTGAATAGTTGTCATAGTCCTCTGGGCAGGGCTCCTTGCTGCTGCAGAGTTTAATATTGAGGTTGGCAGCACGAGGGTGGCTGATGTAATCCGTTCCATTCCCGATATTTACGGCACACCACGTTACAATACAAAGGTTTGGGGACTGGGAAGATGTGACAAGCCCAAAAAGCCAAGCCATTCAAAACTGAGATTGGCTCTGCAGGGGTCGATTCTCCTCACTGGATGTTCACTGAAATGTCTTTTAATGCCTCCAGGAGCATTTGTGATGCAAAAGTCAGGCATAAAGCACTGATGGCAAAGTCCCCATTGCACACCCCATGTCTGACTGCAGGTCTGACTTTAGCATGAGCCAGTGACTCAGGATCACCAGCAAGTGTCCAGAGTCACTCCTGGGTTTCACCACTCTTTGGCCAAGCATCACAAGCCTTGGTGTATTGTAACACAGGGGGAAGGGGCAGCACAGAGGAGGGTTTGTTCCTCTTTCCAGCAAACTCCTACTCCTGCAGTAGCCCAGGAGCTGATACAGTGATCTGTGAGATCTACGAGCCAGAAAAGCACATGCTTCTTCTTTGTGCTTTGAAAGTCCAGGATAGTTCCTTCCATTTCTTATTTACCTCCAGGTTTCATCAAATCTGCAACTTCTTCCTGAGGAGGCAAAGCAGGGGCAGCTCTGATCTCTGCTCTGTGACAGGGACAGGACCAGGGAAGGGCTGGAGCTGGGTCAGGGGAGGTTTGGGTTGGATTTTGGGAAAGGTTCTTCCCCCAGAGGGTTCTGGCACTGCCCAGGCTCCCCAGGGAATGGTCCCGGCCCCGAGGCTGCCAGAGCTCCAGGAGAGCTTGGACAGAGCTCCAGGGATGGAGCTGGGATTGTTGGGGGTCTGTGCAGGGCCAGGAGCTGCCCTGGATGATCCTGTGGGTCCCTTCCAGCTCAGGATATTCTGTGCTTCCACAAAACCTCCTCAAGCAGCTCTTTCAGGTTTGAGGGTGGGAGCTGAGTGACTCTCCACATGTTTAAGAGCCCATTTCTGTCCTACAGCTCTCCTGGAGGATCTGCAGCATCTCTTTTGCACAATCAGCACTTTTGTTGGTCTTAATGGAGCCACTTCTTGTGGAAAACACTGGAAAGGCTTCACGTGGAACTGAGTAATTTCTATTCCAGGCCATGGAGGAGAGAGTACAGCCCACCCTGCCTGCTGCTTGTGATCTGATGTGAAAATAACTCTGCTGGTGTGGTGTGAATGCAGTGTGGTGTTTCCCACACAGATGGGCCCAACCCAAAGGCTTTTTCCCCCAAATTTTGTAAAGTTCAAAGGAGGCTGGAACCAAAGTGCTTCCCTTAACAGTCTAATTTTGTGTTTTAGTTGCCATGGAAGTGGCAAAATTGACTTTATCAAATGAATGCTCTTTGCCATGACATTCAATCAGTTTCATGCCTTTTGCAATGGCTTCCTTGTGCTGTTGGTAAAAATAATGTTGCTTTTCCAGTATGTCATGTAAAGTGATTTCAGCTGTGTTTTTTCCACTCCTGACCTCTGCAATGTTTGCATTTCAGACAGTTTTATACATTTATTGATTACATGAGGTACTGTTCTAATTTCCAGGAAGTAAGAACATAGCCCTTAAATCATCCAGACTCTGAAATATTTTAATTTCCTCAAGTAAATAGAGCATGTTTTGCCAGGAATCTTAAATGTATGATACATGGATTTGATTCCACTTTCACACAGGTCTTGTGTGACTCCCTTCACTTCAGTGAAATTACTCCTGATTAGCATTGAGAAACAGGTCCAGAATATGGGGAGGGGAGTGGGTTAATGCCATTTTTTCTGACACTGAGTGCTCTAAAAGCACTCTGAGACTGTAAACCATTACCATTTCTCAGTAAGTGCCCTCTGAGAGGACTGGGGAGGATTGAGGAGTTTTTAACCAGTAAGTCACCTCAGTTCTCTCACAAAAGAGTGGAGATTTAGCCTTTTCCATCTCGTGGCTGTCTGGTGATTACGTGGAGTCAGAAAACTGGTGATCTTCAGTGTCATCTGCTGAGACCACAACTGCTGCCATTGGGTTAATTCCCTTCCTGGCAGCTTGAAAGCACAGGTCTAGTCCTCTTCCCAGGCTTTGCAAGTTTTCCTGTCAACCAGGAAGGGAAGAGTTTTCCAGAAGTGCTCTACAGAGGTGTATTATTTGCCTCCGGCAGGCTCGTCATGCCTCAGCGCCTCAACACGAAGGCTGTTATTCTCCAACAACGCCGTCAAACTCCCACACCTCGATGACTGCTCCAAGTTATGAGCACTCCCAAAATAGGGCTGGATTTTCACAGTGATAATTGAGAGCCATAACTTTCCATCAGAGAGGCTCTGTAGGTGGGAGCAGCAGCACAGACAGCAGTATCAACAGAGTTGAGGCTTTTTATCACGATGTTATCTAATTTTATTGTAGTATTTATCCCATAATCCTATCAAGGAATAGCCTTTCTTTAAGGGATGTCTCCTGTGCACAGTTTTGGACCCATCTTTGGCCTATATGAGACAAACCCTATGGGGAGCTAAAAAAATAAATTACTTTATGATGACCCTAAGCCTTGGTTCAGGAAAATGTTCATATTCAGGAAGGGGTTTAAGCTTTATGAACATTGTTAAATAGTGCTGGCTGCAGCGAACTGACAACTAAAAAAAAATGTTCATGCAGGGTTTTGTTTTCCTTCAAAAGAACTTCCACTGCTCAGGAAACCCAGTCATTAGCTCACTTCTGATGCAAATATCAGAATATTTAAATGCAAGTTATTCTCAGTCACTGGAAAAAATAATTGTTCTTCTTTTGGGGCTACGTGGCCAGGAAGGCTGAATCAAAGAACATTTATGGGTCACATTCTTATCTGGAGCTCTGCCACCTCCATCAAATAATGCCAGAGTAGCACTGCAGCAGTTGCTGTTGAGATCAGAATCTGCCTATAGATATTGTGTGTCTCAAGTTCTAAAAGTACTGTTACATTTGAAGTCAAAGAGAAAAGAGTGAACAAATAACACAATTTACTGCTGCAGATTATTTTTATGCCTGTGTGCTCCACTTAAGAGAATACTCTGTAAATGACTTATTATCAAGAAAAGTTATTTGTTTGCACTAATCAAGCCTTAAACTTGGAGGCATAATACGGAACTAATTATTTTTAACTAACTAATCAACATGTTTCATTCATAAGTTGGGATTTATCAATATAGCACATGAAAGGAGAGAACATATTATTATTTCAATTTAGATAATATGCAAAAAGCAGTGTGTTTGTAATGACCTGCTTTCACTGAATATAATCAAGCTCCAAAGCTCTATTACAGGCTGGAAATAGCAGCAGCTTACTTTAATGAGATTTCTGGCTCTGGGCCCCAGCTGTTCTACGCAAGGCTCTCCCTTTGCTCTATGACCTACCAATATGTGCTGTCACCAGTAATGAGACAGGACCTATTTCTTAACGTGGGGAAAAATTGGAAAGCACGAGTTCATTCTATTCTGAAGAAACACACCCTGTTCCCCCTGCAAGGCACGAGGAGGGGAACACTGAATATGCAACATCCTCCCCTTCCCTCGCCAGCAGAAATGTGACATGAAACCCATCAGGTAAGGAACTCCAAGGGAAAACTGGAAGTCTCTCTTGAACTGGTTCCCTCACCACACAGAAACCAAATATTCATTAAACTCATCCAGAATATCTTTCTCCCCTTCAAGGACCCCACCAAAGGACTTCCCATTACCTGCAAGGCCAGGGAAGGGGGAACAGTGGCAGGCATGGGCCCTGAATCTTATGGATTTTGTGGAATTATGCTCATCTCAGGGCCGCGTTGGGAATGTGCCAGGAGCCAAAGAGCTGCACTTAATTTGCCTCAAATGGAGCAGATTACCACTGCTCTCCTGTTTAATAATGGAGATGCAGCCTGGAGACTACAGATTCCAGCAAGCAATGCTCCAAAAGGAGCCAGGAGATCCAGGGGCTGGAGGTACTGTGGCTCCCAGGTGGAAAACAAGGCCAACTTCATTTTGGTCTCTCTGAATTGGACTCCTAATATTGTTCTTTTTGGTTTTGTTTTTTATTTTATTATTATATCCCAAACCAGTCAGAAATTCTGTTCTAGAAAATGTTTGATTAGCTACCATTTGCAGGCGGAAGAGAGGGTTGGTTATGCTATTTTTATTCTTAAGCTGTCACTTGGGTTCATTAACACTTTGCACGTGAATCTGGGTTTTTTAGGACAAGAAGCCTGTGTTTTTTTCCCCCTGAATAACATTGTTAAGTATTTCAGGAATCTAAAATCCACAAACTATTTCTGTGCCCTGAATATAAACCTCTTTGGAAAAAGCCAACCAACGTTTTAGTCAGAAAATTGGAAGGCGTGCGCTTAATGCACTTTGAAATTAAATGATTTGATGCTTTTTCAATTTGTCTTTTTGCCCTTCCCAAATACCCAAAGGCACTAGCCCACTTTGTAAATGAGCAGGCTATGAAATCTTACTTTGAGAAATGAAGGTGTCACCGAGTTGCAGTAAAAAACAGCACCAGGGTACTTTGCAAGCCCTGACTAATGGGCCCCTGACACAGCCCCGTATTCCTCCTTTATTAAGAGGAATTAAATAAGCAGTTATTTATTTGAGAAGTGGGGGGGAAAAAACCTTCCAAACCCCAAGAGATTGGGAAGCTTAGTCTCCATGGGATAAACAGCTTCTGTCCCAGGGAATTCACCAGCTGGCCACTGCTCTCCAGGTGCCTCTGGTGGTGTCCCTGGACTGTCCTGGCTCATCCCCTGGGTGCTTCTTTCCTTCTACAATTTCAGAAATAAGATTACAAAGTGAGTTTTCAAATTTAAAACCCTGTGCCTGTGTGGAATTTTTTTTTGTCCAGCTCAAGGAAGCGTTATCCTTAAATGAAAGAAGAAAAGTGCATTTGCAAAGGTCACATCGACAGATTTAGAAGTGCAGTGGTAAGAACACCACAGCCTTTGCAACCTTACCTATTTCCTCTTCTCAATTATTTATGTATTTATTGTATTTTACATGAGCCATGGAAGCTAGAGGCATTTTTTGCAGTGTCAGGTCATTCTAAAGTACATGCCATACAAAGAATAGGGCTAGAAAATAGTTGTATGTAATACTGTTCATTAATATTACATAATTACTGCACACAAAATAGTTCTCTGGGCAGTGATAAGGATTTTTTTCATAAAAAATAAAGACTCCAAGGCAATGTATTCCATTAAAGGGTTGCTTAACATATGAGGGTATATCAATATATAGTACCTTCACCCAGCTGCAGCAAAATGACGAAGCCAGCTTAGTCAAATGAAGCCATTAGCATGTATAATGTGCTTTACACAAGAGTTAAAAGGTTTATAAAATCATACTTTGATATTGCAACGACCAAGCTGAGATAGGATCTAGCAAACAGCAGTTGCAGCTGCATCAGCACAAAAATGAACTGTTGGATTTTCTCTGCAGTCTAGAGAACATTTTCTGCAGTCTTTGGAAATTGCTCTGGAATTAAAAAATTTCCGTATGTGTAGGCTAATATTAGCTACTGACAGCTTGCCTGGGGTTTTTAGCTCAGCCTTCCTGGAGCAATTGTTTAGGATAAAATGTTGATGCAGCTTTTCAGGTCTGTTGGCTGCTTTTATTACCATTGAATGTGAGCAAGTCCTGTGTCTTCTTTGATACATCAGACCTAAAGGAAACGTGGAGGAACATCTGAGTGACTAACAACCCCATAAATGATCCCTCTGAATTTTGATATATCCCACTGCGCCCTTCCTAAAATCCCTGTGCTGTAAGCATAGGGTTAATTTTGACTTTAAATTTGATTTACTAAACTGTGTTAATATGCTGTTGGGTGGACAAGATACAGCAACAATGTTTAGTGTAAAACTGGAGATCTGAACATCCTAATAGGTCTTTTGACATTAAAGAAAACATCAGTTACGCTTTTTTGAGACATAAGAAACAGCTGATAATTTTGCCCTTAGAAAAGAGATTCTTATCCTCTTTCTGCTCCTTTTCTTCTAAGGCAGAAGATGATTTAAATGAGACTTGAATTCTCTGTTTCCCCATCAACAGTGTGAAATAGATGCAGCAATCTGATGTTTCTGCAGCGTGAGCAGTGTCAGTGTTTGACGTTCGGGTGTTGAGTCACCGAGGGCTCACCTTTCCCTCCGGATGACACCGTGACAGCTGCAACCAGCAGATGCCTGAGAGCTGGCAGTGCTTTGATTTTAAAAAGAGAGGGTTGCTGGCAAGGCATTTTCACAAGGAGTTCCTTCTCAGCTCTGCAAGTCCTTTCACTTCTTTGCTCAATGGGACCTTGATTTGATAACACTGGGAGCATATCACAAATGGCACATCTGCTCTGCCAGGATGAGCTGTGTGACTGAGCTGGAGAGCTGCTTCCTGGGGATCCCACTTGCTTTCAGGTTCAGTTTATCTGTGAGCTTATTCTACTGAATTATCAGTAGAAATTCCACCTCTTGCGAGGCACGCGGCCTTTTGAGCACACCTGATAAAACTGAAGCTGTTCCCCTTTGCTGTGTTTTAAAGGGTGTGGGGCACTGAAAGGCCAAATAAACCACAGACCTCGGGGTTGTTCCTAACTGAGCAAAAGCAAGCACACGGATTTCTCTACACCAGTTCAGCCACGCTCAGTTTTTCCTGTGACCTGAGTCACGGCCAAGCACTTATTTTATGTGACATTCACAGTGAGACTGGCAGAATAAAAGCAGGCTAAGAAATCTAATCCTCAGAGGAGAGCAATATGTTCCCACTTGTAGTTTAGTCTCACAGTGAAGAGGTTGTTAAGGGGTTTGTGATCCTGGAGATTGATGCTGGGGGGAGCCTGGGTAGAGCACAGAGCCATTGGCAGCCGTCAGCTAAAGCTGCCTAATGATGGCAGCTGGAGTGGCCAGAGGAATCCTCTCCTCCAAGGAACCCAGAGGAGCTAAAGTGCTTCCAGAAATGAATCCATTAGATGCTGATGGTGATTAGCAAAAGGTACCGTGATGACTTAAAGTACTTCAAGTGTCATTCAAACAGAAACCTCTTTCAGGTGAAAAGTGTTGGGTACATCAGGACTGAGCTGCAGGGACCGATTTGGTGGATGTGGCAGCAAATCTGGGCATGAATTGCACCATTGTGTGTGAACAAATGCTACTGAGAGAGCTCTCCCCTTTCCTTCCCATTTCAAAAATCTTGAATATTTACTGTTGTGGTGAAGTTTTTCTAATTATTTGAATCTTATGTTTCAAATTTTGTCCTAAAGTTAGGTCATGGCATAAGCTATGGCAAAATCAGTGTGATAAAGGGGTTAATTTGACTCTACAGGGATTTGTGCTTATGTCTTGAGTGATTTAAAACATTGGAGCAACGTGGTCTAGTGGAAGATATCCCTGCCATGGAAGGGGTTGGAACTGGATGATCTTTAAGGCTTCTTTCAACACAAACCATCTGTGATTCTGTGACACTGCCATCCTTTGTATTCTTTGAGACTCTTTACATCATCCAGCCATCAAAGTGAGAATTTTCTCACAGATAGTTAAATCCACTTATTTATAGACAATCCTGACTTTCTTCAGTGATTTCTTCTTCTTGGTAACTAACGCCTGCGATCCCTGCATATCGCTCAGGCATTTTTTTCTCAAAGAGGTTGAATAAATAGCCACAAATCCTGCTGGGCAGCTGAACCATCCCAGCACCGGCCATTGAGGAGCCTCCCGTGGATTCAGCAAATGATGTTTGTCAGGCAAAGTGATTACAGTATTAAAGTCAGATTTTAGAAATTCTGCTTGTATCACTCCAGTCCATCTGCATCTACCCTAATGCATTGCAAGGGTGTGCCTGAAATTAAATTAAGGCCATCTACTCAGACTTTCCCAAACTATTCATGGAACAGCAATCTGCTGCTGGAGCCAGATCTGTGGCGTCCGGACAGAAGTGCCTGTTAACCCTCAACCGTATGATCGTGACAACAACATTATGACTAGAAAAATACAAAGTAAAATAATGCTCAGTATCAAACAGGCTCACAGAAGTTGCAAACGGTAAACAGAAAGAGAAATTATAACCCAGTAATTACATTTTCACAATGATGTTTTCACCATATGTAAACAAGGCAGTTTTCACACATAGAAACAAGGTGCCTGTGACTGCAAAGAAGAAAGTTTATTTAATGAAATTGTTGGGAAATACTTGGTTTGGTAAAAGTATCATCCAAATCAAATCATGTGTCTGAGGAGTCTTGGAGCAAGTCAAGGACAGCCCTCTACTAAGAGAAAACTTTTGAGGAAAGGTCTCTGTATCTTTCCTTTTAAACTTAATTTTTCTAATGGTGTACCCACGTATAGTTTTTTTAATGTCACTATATTTTGGTATTAATTTTCAAACTTTATTTTCATTTGCGTGTTGTAATCTGTTGGTGTGCAAAATACAGCATCCATCCCCAAAATGAAGTCGTGTATAAACCAGATCTGCGGTAGCCAGACTGTTTGATGCTTGCCCTTGGACTACTTAGGTTGCATGTATGGATGAATTTTTTTGCTGTGAGGGTGGGGAGGCCCCGGCACAGGTTGCCCTGTGAGGGTGGGGAGGCCCCATCCCTGGTGGTGTCCAAGGCCAGGCTGGACGGGGCTTGGTGCAACCTGGGCTAGCGGAAGGTGTCCCTGCCATGGCAGGGGTGGAATGAGAAGCTGTTTAATGTCGCTGCCGAGCGCGGCGGCTGGCTGTGACACCGGGCACTGACAGTGACAGGTGACGCCCTGCCCTGCACAAACATGGCGGGCGCCGCGCTCCTCACTCCAAGATGGCGGCGCCGCCGGCATCCGCCTGACCTCCCGCCCACACCTAAGATGGCGGCGGCGCCGCGGGCGGTGCGCGCCCAGCCCCGAGGTGGCCGCCCCGGCCGGGAGTCCCTGCCCGCACCAAAGATGGCGGCGCGGCGCCGGGCGGAGCCGGAGCCGGTGCCGGGGGCGGGCCGGGGGCGCGGCCGCCGCCGCCCCGGAAGCGCCGCGCGGCCCCCGCCAGCTGGTTGTCATTTGGTGCGGCCGCTCGGTCCGGGCGGCACGGGCTGGGCAGCGGCCGCGCGGGGACCAGCGAGGTACCGGCTGCGGCGGCCGCCGGGGGGGGGGGGGCGGGGAAGGCGGCAGAAAAAACACACGGAAAAAGACGCAAAACGAGGCGGCGGCAGCGGGGGCTGCGCGCCGGGGACACGTCGCCGGCTACCGAGAGCTGTCGATCGCCTCGTCCTTCCAGCTCCCCGCAGCATCGAGCCCGCGGAGACCCCCCCGGTGCGGCCGGTACATGAGGGGCACGGCCCGGCCGCAGCCCAGCCGAGCCGCCGCAGGGCAGGGAGCGCCCCGAGCCGCCGCCGGAGCCCCGAGCGCTGCGCCCCGAGCCAGAGCCTGCCCCGACCCCGCCGGGCGACCCGGGAGAGCCGCTTAAACACCTTCCATGGGGGAGAGAGGAGCCCGGCCGGCCGCGCCTTCCCCTCCCTGCCGGAGGCTGCTGCGCTGCTGAGGTAAAACCCCTCCTGCCTTGCCCGGCTCGAGCGAGGGCGGGGGACGTGCGGGGCACCCACAGCCCGGCCCCGCTGGATGCCGAGTGCCTGAGGAGGGAGCGCGTTCCGGGGGCTCGCTGGGCTGCGGGAGCCGCGATTCCCGGGGAAGGAGGCGAGCCCCGCACCACAAAACACCCTCCCGGCAGCAGAGAGCGAGAAAAAACCTCCTTCCCCTTCCTCCTGCACAACTCGCTGTCCCCTCCCTTCCCTTTCCCGAACGGTGAACGCTGATTTCTGAGATGAAAACCTTCCTCCTCGGACAGCCAGGACTCATATGAAGGACACGCAAATACTGGATCATAAATAAGAAGCGAGTCTGGTGAGCTCAGAAACCCAGCCCAGAAGGAGCAGCATCAAGAATCCACCCTTCTCCTGCACAACTCACTCCCCACCCAACACACAGAGAATACTGATTTCCTGAGATAAGATCTTACCCCTTTAAACAACCACACACGCACACACACGGTGTATATTATTGCTAAATATAATAGGTTAAACCCAGCAGCACGGGATAAAGCCTCTTCTGCAACTCACTCCCCCGTTTCACCCTTCTGAATGCTGAGATCCTGAGGTAAATTTTTCCCTTGTCCACAGCAAAGACTCTTTTTGAACAGGACACAAATATATATTAGATTATAGAGATGTATTAAATTATTCCAGATTTAAATCTATTTTTTGCTGCCAAGGGGTTGAGGGACCAGACGTCGTTGTATTTTTTTTTTTCCTCCCCTCTTAACTCATTTATGGGCGAGTCAAGGCTGCTGAGGAGGAAAAAAACAGGATAGTTAGAATCTCTTTATCCTTATTTCCCAGAAGCTTATTCTCTCATTGCTGTGCATTTCCTTTAGAAAAAGGAAACCTCTTATTTTGTGAACCAAAGATTTATTTTTCCCTTCCTCCTGGCCAAAGGAAGGAAACGGACACAAATTGACACATTGAAATAGTTGAAGAGATCTATCTTTTGCAAAAAAAAAAAAAAAAAGCAAAACATCTTTATCCAAATCTGAAATAAATAGCGTGGAGGGAGACACTGGAATATCTAGCAAAAACCAGAATACTTGCTAATCTTGCCTCACAAGAGGACAAGCTAAACACTAAACATCAACTTGTTCCTACAGGGAGAATTCAAACCCTAAATATAATAAATGGGGGATTACGGGTTCGGAGTGTTAGTGCAAAACAACACTGGAAATAAGTCAGCTTTTCCAGTCAGATTTCATCCACATCTGCAGCCTCCACACCATCATCAAAATGCAACCCCCAGCCCCGCTGCTTTTATAAATAATAACACAGCTGCCAATGGCAGTAGTGCTGGGTCAGCTTGGCTCTTTCCTGCTCCAGCTGCCCATAATATTCAGGATGAGATTCTGGGGTCAGAAAAATCTAAAACTCAGCAACAGGAAAAGCAAGAGTCCCTAGAAAAACAGCAGCTTTCCCCTGGTCAAAGTCAGGAAGCAGGCATGCTCTCCGAACCCGAGAAAGCTAAAACTGAAGAAAACCAGGCCGATAATTCTTCAGAGAACGGCAATGGAAAGGAGAAAATAAGAATAGAATCGCCGGTTTTAACAGGATTTGATTACCAGGAGGCTTCGGGGCTCGGTACTTCGACACAGCCCTTGACATCCACCGCATCTTCTCTGACTGGTTTTAGTAACTGGTCTGCAGCTATTGCTCCTTCTTCTTCTACAATAATCAATGAAGATGCAAGTTTTTTCCACCAGGGAGGGGTCCCTACTGCCTCAGCTAATAATGGTGCTCTGCTGTTTCAGAATTTTCCACATCACGTCAGCCCTGGCTTTGGTGGTAGCTTTTCCCCCCAGATCGGACCCCTCTCTCAGCACCATCCTCATCACCCCCATTTCCAGCATCATCACAATCAGCATCAGCAACAGAGGAGGTCTCCTGCAAGTCCTCACCCACCTCCATTCACACACAGAAATGCTGCTTTTAATCAGTTGCCTCATTTGGCCAATAATCTTAACAAGCCACCTTCTCCGTGGAGCAGCTACCAAAGCCCATCGCCCACCCCGTCCTCCTGGAGCCCCGGCGGCGGCGGATACGGCGGCTGGGGAGGGTCCCAGGGCCGAGACCACCGCCGGGGACTGAACGGAGGCATCACCCCCTTGAACTCCATCTCGCCCTTAAAGAAGAATTTTGCAAGTAATCATATCCAGCTGCAGAAGTATGCACGACCCAGCTCGGCCTTCGCTCCCAAATCCTGGATGGATGACAGCTTGAACAGAGCTGACAACATTTTTCCTTTTCAGGTGAGCGCACTCTGTTGTATCCGTAAGAAAAAAAAAACCCAACCCTCCCCAAAGAGCATTAAAATAGCCCTGGTTGTGGGATTTCTGTGCTTGCAACTGAAAAAAACCATATGGCTAACTCAAAATGTCATAATGGGAATGATCCTCCAAGCTGTGATTCATGGGGTTTTTTTTAACAGTGATGGTCATAAATATCTATTGCCCACCAGCCATCTGTATTGGCCACTTTGCTTCAGCTTAATACACACAGACAGAAATAGCCAATGAAGAAATTCACTGACAAGTATTTCAACAAAGAAGAAAAAGGAAAAAAAAAAAAGTGCCTGGTGGAGTATGAGAGATCTGAGGCCTTTTAAAGTATGCAGCAATGTACCACATCTGAGAAAAAAAAAGTATAGAATCATTGTGTTTGGTTTTACAGTATCACATGGGCTTGCAGTGCAACATAATTTTTGTAGCATTTTGGGGGGAAACTTTGCTTTTTACAAATAATGGTAATCGGTGCAGTTTGTTCTCCTCAGGAATGGCAGCAACTTTTGGTTACAGGCCATTAAATCAGCACTAAAAATAGATGTGGATGAGATCAGTTGGTGGTCTCCTGTATTTTGCTGTGGCCTTCTCCTGGCAGGAGGCAGGTTGTCTGGCAGCTCAGCCTCTCCTTCTGGGCTGACTTGTTATGAATTTGAAAAGAACTGTATAATGTTGAACCTAATTTGCAGTAGGAATTAAATCAGAAGTCCCCTTCTTTTCATCTGACCACCAGTTAAACCCAGCTTTTATGTGTGTGTGCGCCTTTTGTAAACTCCTTTAGGGTGAATTAAAAGACCCAAGAGTTCTTTTACATTTCCAGGGTTGTTTTTCAAGCTCTTCAAATGAGGGCAAAAGTAAAATTCTCAACGTGATTGCAGTATTTCTTGCCATGCTGCAAGAACCGGGGTGACCTACTTAAATACAATTTCAAAGATACAAACTGTGCAATGTGTCTCATGATGTAAAGAGACAGAAATACAATTAACGGTGACTTTGTGGGTTTGGGGATAGTTGGGTTCTTTGCAAACTGCAGGTTTTTGGTGGTGTGCAGGCCCTGCTGACAGCACAGCAGCTGCTGGCGATAACTTTCCTTCAGAGCCCTTCTTTTCCACTGCAGTGCTACTGACTGGTTCAGTATCAGGTAGAGCCCTTCCAAATTTAGAATGCAGAGTAATAATTGATTTTAATGTCAGGATTTGTAATGAATATAATGAAGCTGTGTCCAGCATACCCAATTTATCCAGTGGAACCATTAAAAAAAGGGACCCAGCTGGAGCTGGTCTTTTTTCAGCCTCACTGCAGCGAGCCTTGGCTCACGGTTTGATTCACTCTGTACCCTGACACGTAGCTGATGTTGAGAGTGACAGAATGAGATCAAGGGTGTCCTTGCTGCTGTGTGTAAGCCCCAAATATATACACAGGCAGAGCAATGTGCTTGGATTGGCATCAAGGAAATTTCAGGAAACTGGCAAAGTCAACCTTGACTTCTGGATGGTGTTCCAGCCACAGAATAGCAGACACACGTAGTTTGATCATGGTAAAGAGATCATTTCGGTGTAGCATGTTGGTGTCTGTTTACATAAACACTCTGATGAGGCTGTACATGTCAAGACCAAGTCTGACACTCCTTCATGCCAAGAAAAGGAAAGTGTGGAGTGAAGTGCTTTCCAGTCTGCTACTATCACTTCTGTGAGGAAAAGGGCAGGGCAGCAGAGCAGGACTTCAGCACTGCAGCCCTAGAAAGATGCTGATTAATTTTGAAGCCATCTTGGACAACCGCTTATTGCAACTTTTTTTTCTTTTGTATAAAATCTTTAGCTCCTTTGGTCACTTCAGCTGAGCCCTGAAAGCACAGTGAATTTTTGAATCACTGGAAACAAATGATGTAAAATTTGACCTTTGATGTAGTTTTATTTTTTTCTTGATTATGCTGATTCTATTTCTGACTCAAAGCAGAATTTTGCTTATTACATATATAATATTACATATATATACACATATATATATATAGATGCATCTCTCTCTGCCCCTGAAGTATCCTTGCTGATGCAATCATGTACTGGACAAGGCTATTTTGTTACTGGAATCTTCTTAGATTCCTGTTTAGGAAATAATTGAAAGCTGTCTTTGCTGCAGCAACATAATGGAGTAATTTGATACAACAATCCCTTTCATTTAATATTTATGTTTTGCTGCTTAAATCATTAACAAGCGGTGCTGCAATCTAGTGAAAATGAGTTTCTTTAGAAGGCAAAATGTAAACCAGCAATTGCAAATATTGGGGGATCACTTTCTTTTTTCTTTTCCTCAAAGGTCGTGTCTATTCCAGAGCTTGGTGACACACATGATTCTGTCTGTGTTTTGATGGAAATCTTGGGGTGACCAGGAGTTAAGAGCTCTTTTCCTTTTTGGAGAGGATGGCGTTGCATAATTTCCCTATAAGCCACTGACGTGCTCCCTTCCAACATCCCTGCCCATGGGATGAAATGGGTGCTCCAAATGGTGCAGATGAAAGGAAAATACTGTGGTGATCAGTTTGATAACCTTGCAATTTGATGATGCCTTGCCTTGGCACTGAGAGCTGTGTGCAAAGCCTGTGCTCTCTGCTCTAAGTGTTTTCCATTTGGAATCCTGTCTCCTGCAATTCCCAAATGACAACGTCCGTAGGAACCTCTTGCAGGGATGGAACTGGCATCAAGGTCAGAGAAGACTTAACCAGATCTGTTAATGAAATTAAGTTTTGATGTTGTGCTTTAGCCACTGGGCAGGCTCCCCCCTTCAAAGATCTTTTGAAAAGAGAAAAGCCATTGTTCTTTGTGTGTTCGTTTGAAAAGGAAATGGTCTCCAAATGAAAAAATGGTTCCTGAATTAAAATTAAAAAGCAAAAAACAGAGTCTTTTGGCTCACAGAGCCTTTTCTGAGAATTAATATATGAAAATGCTTTGACTGTGACTGTGGCACCTTACCAAGTTAGTGATTTTTAAGAGTAATTCCTTGTCCTTCTCTCCCAGCAGCACTGACAAACTCGGTGCTCAGTAATTGCATTTCACGGCCGCGCTGCCTTCAAGATTGTTTTGGCTTTCCTTTGGCTGTGTACTTGCACTTCCTCATGAGTGGAACATCCTGCCTGTTATGCAATGCATAAATCTTGCTTTGATAGGCATTTCCAGCTTTCCAGATCTCATCTTCCGTGCGTGATGATGTTTTTTAAATGGCTCTCTGAAGGCACAAGCAAGTGAAGCAATAGTGCTCAGCTTTCTGTAAAAATGCTTTAAAAGAATTTGTGTTTCTTCCCGGAATCAGGCTCGAAAATAACTGCCCATTTCAAAGAATTTTGTACATGAGAGCAGTTCATTGTATCCACTTGTTCAAAATGTTTTTTCCTTTCTTCCCCAGTGGCTGGTTTCCAGGTATATAACCCCTTCCAAATCCAGCCAGGGCCTGTGCCAGGGAGCCTTGCTCTTCCCCCAGGCAGATATGGAATGTTTGAGAAAACACATTCGTGATTACAAAACGTGTTTGAATTCCGACCTCTACGTCAGCATTTGTTTGCCCATAGAAATGGCCTGATTTAATAAGTGCATTAAACAAATTCACAGGGAACTGGAATTAAAAAAATAGCCTCTTGAATGCATTTGCCAAACTTTCCTCTCGAAGGGATCTTGCAAATAAATTTCTTTACTGTTCCTCTTGTTTTAATATTTGGGTTTGAGGAACCTTTTCATAACTCACGATGGCTGGCTGCACAAAAAAGAGCTTATTTATTTTGCAGAATTTAATTTTTTATTCTAGCAACAGCAATTATTCCCAATAATTCCAAGGTGTCTTTTGAAAAGAGAGCAAATCCTTGAAGTTGGGTTTTTAAACCTGTTCCCCCATTTTTCTGTAACTCCATCAGCTGTGCAGTAATTAGTGTTTTGTGTGCTGTTCCCCACAGCTACTGATCTGTGGGATTAGCAGCACTCTAATGTGGTATGACATGCACAAGTTAAGTGCTGTGGAAGTTAACACTGTTCTTGTTTTCTAAACTTACTACTGACGTTAATACTTGGGCTTTGGCCCTCCTGTGTGTTTTTGACCTCAGGGTTTCTGTTTAAAGAGAGCTTTTGTTAAGAAGCTATTTGAGTTATGTTTGTCTTTTTCCTAAGATTAAAAGGAGTACTCTTATTAAGCATTTTGCATTGGAAGTTGTATACTTAGCAGCCCAGCAAAGAGTGAGAATACATGATATCGTGGAAAATCATTTCTGGAAGATACTGAAAATCATTCTGGAAGATACATGGTGAACTTAATATGCAGCTGAAATAGAATCACACATGTTACAAACATTTCCAGTAAAGGTTTGTCATTTCTAATGCTTATAAAGTTCAAGTTGGACTAAACTTTGTGTTTTGTGCCACTTTGCTTTTCCAGCTCTTTCTTATTGTTCCCTGGTGAAGCTATAAAAGATGATCTGGGCAGAATACAGCAACATCCTTTCAGGAAAAACCTGTTTATTCAAAGCCTTTAATTCACTGGATACTGGACTGGGAGCTGGTGTAGAGCATTTGCAGGGTGCTGGGAAGGAGGAGAAGCTTCCCCAGAAGCATAATCCAGTCCAAATTTGTGTTGCAGTTGAAAGAGAAGTGTGGAACTTGTATTTATGATGATAAATATGGTGATACTGCCTCTCATGTGCCTGAGACACGTGGCATTGGAACTGTGGGAAATGGGAACAGGGTTTCAGAAAGTTTCAGGCTTCTCCTGCTGTAATTAAGGTACAAATGTAGCTGAGAGGTTTTTGATTTGCACAAATGTTCTGGTTTGACAAAGATTTCAATGTCTAAAACAAGCCCCAATTTTACAACTACACCTACTCCATAAATGCTGATCAATAAATTGCTTAATGCAATGACATCTTTTGCATTATTATTGATGCCTTGGACTTCAGATCAATCTTAAGAGACCAGACCCAGTCTTAATTACCAGCAAGTGTTCGTACCTTGATTTTTTTGTGCAATTTAGGATTTAACAAATTGGGATTTACTGGGAGGCCCATCCTGGGAAGTGCTTCAGGTTCTGGCATCTTAATTATTCAGGTGATGCTGTGGGTGCAGATTAAATATAATGAATCTATAATGAATTAATAGTTAAATTAAATGTGCATTTTTCTGATATGCAGGAGAATTAATGTATGGGATTTTTCAATTCAAAGTATGATCTTCCTGTGCAGGAAAGATTCATGTGGAATTTCTTTTGCATGGGAAGATGACCCAGTGTGTATCATACTTGTTAAGTATCAAGTGACTTTCTTTTGGGCATGAAATGTCTTTGGACTTTGAAAAATAAAGTTGGAACAGGGATTAGAATTTAATTATTTTGTAGGCAGAGATGGCCAGGGTAGAGTCCTGAAGTGGTTGGTTGGTTATTGTAGGACATTTCCAGACTCAATAACTCATTTTTCACCAGATCTGCAGGCTGTCACCTCTTGTACATTGTGCAAAAACATCACTGCTTATTCCAAATTGTGTTTAATGAATATCTTCTGAAACGTTGGCTGAAATTTTAAACACACTCATGTGCTAAGACTGCAGGTTTAATTCTTTCTTTTTTGTTCTTTTGTGGCTTTAGTTTGTTTAATTTGGTTTGTGTCTTGTTTGTTTGGGTTTTCTTTTTTTCATTTTTTTATTGTGTCCTTGTGTTTACCTGATGTTTTTCTGCTTCAGTTCTGTTTCCCAAGGATAAAAGCGTGTAGCCCTTGAGCCCTCTGATAAAGCAACATTTTAGATTCCCTAAACAAACTTGTGTAAAGCCAAGTTCTTTTGGAACACACTAAATAATATCAGGCTATGGTTGCCACATTTTGTTACTGAATTGTACATACTCTGCTTTAGTCCAGGGTAATCATTACCCCTGTATATTTTCTTTATAAATAAATAAGTGTACAGTAGCAATCCAGCTCCAAAGCACTGTAACTTTGTGAATTGCTTCATTAAAACCATCATCATATTGTTATTAACTCTCTCTACATTAAATCTTTTAAAGAAAACATTTTTTTCCTAAGTTCAGTGTGGTTTATGTGCTTAAGTAATATGTATCTGAGAAAACCCCACATTTAGTTACTGATTTGTGATCAATATCTTGATTACTGGAGCTATTTTTGATGTTCTGTGGTGAAATGCAGAGTTATGCATTTCCTCAGGGATTTGGCCATTCCCACTGACCTTCATCAGCCTTTATTTTTTCTTTAGGTGCATAATAAATGGATATATTTCAGATCTGGTTCTGGTAAAATGTCTTGGCAAATAAGACTGATGAAATCTGTCTTGCTGTTTTCAAAGGAGTTTCACTATAAAAATTACTTTAATTTGTATAAAAAATTCTCAAAACTACCAGTGGTGACTTTCTCTAGTTCTGTCAGGGCAAATACTCAACTTAACTAATGCAATTTTCTTTTTAATAATAAGCACTGTGCAAACCTGTGACCCAGCTTGGCATCTTGGCTGGTCTTTATTTAGGCCTGACATCTTTTCACAGGGTAGATGTACAGAGTCTTCCTTACATATCCCAAGTTTTAGGTATTCCTCCTTTTTATGGGACTGCTGATAGCTGGAGGTGGGAATATCACCATAATCTTTTGTGTCATTGTGCAGGGTTGTGTTTTAAAGAGTTTGCAGTGGGATCTGCAGTTTATGGACATCACCCTGAAAAAGCTTGTGGTTCACTTGAAAAGGAAAATAAATTCCTCAGCACCAAAAGCTTCCATTGGAGAATGCACTTCCCTAAAAGCCAACCACTTCAATTCACTTTTTTCCCTTCAAATGTTTAAATTCTCTGTTCTCAATATTAAAAATTAGCATTGCAGCAAAGCCTTTGTTCCTACAGCTCGAGCCAACATAACACAGATATTTTAGAGAGAAAAGAGTTGCTTCAGGCACAGGTGCTCAGCACAATAAACTGGGAATTGCTTGGCCTGGGTCACTTCCTTTGTGTCTCTCATACAACTGAAATGTGAAGTGCCACAATTCCACAAAGATTTGGAATTACTGAGGATCTGCACTTTGTGAAATAAGAGTTTTGTAGCTGTTCATGGGGTGGGCTTGAGGTTAACACAAGAATTCAGGAAGGAGAAGCTGCTGAGGGACATCAGGTTTCCAGCAAATGCTCCCACCTGTGTTTTAGGCTATTTTGGTCATTTTGTGAAGACTGGAAATGCAGAAGTTGCCTTTTAATATCCATTCCTGAATTATTCAACTGTTGGATCCTGATGGATCCAAAACCTGAGGGCTTGTACTCACTCCTGCTAAGGGATTCTAATGTAACTAGAGTTTGAAACAGGTAAGATGTAGCAGTGTTTAAACCAAACCTATAAATTAAATCTGCTAGGAAAAGAAGGAAACTCTAGGAAATATGTGAAAGAAGAGCACAATTTTTTTAAGAATTTAAATGCTCCTGATATTTTCTCTAAGGTGCCTCAATTATCTTGTAGTAGAAATGACTAAGGAAATCAATCCTGTAGGGAGACAGGGCAGTGCTGTGCTTTTTATAGCAAATTTGATATTTGCTAGACTTAATAAAGGAACTGGTTCCAAACTCTGGCCTTTTTAATGCTATTTGAGACACAGCACATCCGGGTTGGAATACGTGGCCTGTTCTGTCTCAGTAATAAACTGTTCTGAAGAGAGGAAAAATACCAGGAAATTCGATTGAAAAATGGTATTTTTTAGTGATCAGAATGTAATTTACAACTTGGAAATGGATCAGGAGCTGGTGAGTTCCTGCTCTTGGAATAGTCTGAGGTATTTGAAGTGCAGTATGAGAGATCAGTGAAATCAGGAATGGCCCTTGCAACACACAATCACTGAAATAAAGCACTTTATAACTCACCACTGCCTTTAAAAATATTCCAAGCTGGATCTGTGTGCTTTGGAGAAATTTCAGCTTCACAGCCAGTGTTAGGGACAAAAAACACACTCAGTGCTGGAATAACAAGAGTTGTGGAGAAGGAGTCAAGAGCAAAAATGTCCTAAATTGCTCACGTTTCTCTTGTTTGAACAGAGACTTTCCACTGCTTGAGCTCAGTTCAGAGGGGATTCCTTAGAACAGGAATGAAATAAAATCTTTAGTGCTGATGGTAGAGAGCTTCTTGGACAGAAAAAGAATTAAAATCAGGCTGGATTAATGTAATTGTATAAAATTCTATCCAAGTTGTAATGTACAAATACACAGAAAGCAGGGATGTCTGAATAATATTGGGAATTGGAATGATTTTTACTCGTTTTGGGATCTTTTATGACACTGTAAAGTTTTGAGAGATTATAAGAAATTTCAGTTCTTCTGAATTTGCCAATTAAATTAAAGCACTGCCAGGGTATTTTACTTTGTGCTTTGCTCCTCTAACATCAGATTTGTATGGTATGGAATTTCTTGTTTGGTTGAGAAGGTCTGACCTGTGCATGTGTTAAATAATGGCTTTGGTTTATAGGAAGGAGAAATAGTTGGTGTTAGACTTCAGTGGTTATGATTAGGTTATTACAGATCATATGTAATAATAATTTTTAATATTCCATTATCAGAGGAAATTTTTAATACTCTTCTATCCTTTGGCAGTATGTAGGTTTTGCTTAATTCTGCTGTGGTTATGCAGAAGAAAATTGAAGTTTTTGTGTTTGAGGTGCTGGTGTTTAACAGTGGCTCTGTTTGTGTTTGCTTGCAGGATCGCACGAGGACTTTTGACATGCACTCACTGGAGAACTCCTTAATTGACATAATGAGGGCTGAAAATGATTCACTGAAAGGTAAATTTAGACAGAGATTATTTCCTGCAGTAAATAATTGGGGAGAGGGGCTTATTGAAAATAAAAGACTCCAGTTTTGAATAGGAAAAGCGAATTTCCCTTGTGCACCTGATGGTTTTTTTCAGTTGTGTGAGTGAAGCTGTTACAGCACAGGAGCACTTGAGGGTGTCTGTCCTTGTCCAGAGCAGAACACAAACACAGGCTGACCTGTTGTGTCACTTGCCAGGGGTTTGGAACAACTTCAGGAATCTTGTGCAGCTCAGCAAGAAGTAACTTTTTGCTTAATAGGGTTTTCTTAATGAAGTCATAGTTTTTTCTGTCTTGGGAAGGAATGAGGTTTATCCATGTCCTTTTGAGAAAAACAGAGTATTTTGTCTTTTTTTACCTTTTTGGAACCGTTGGGAAAGGAAAAGAGAGGTTGAAGTGACTTGTATTTGGGATTTATCTCTTTTTCTTCCTTTTGTTTTTTTGGCAAAGGTAATCTTGCTTTGGAAATACCTCAGCTTACAAAGTATTCAAAATATTGTCTGCACATAATTTTGTCTGAATAGAAACTGCTTATGGTCACAAACTCAGAGCTGTAGTTTCATGTCCTGTAGGATGAGTAATCCATTTCAGTTCAGTGGTTACTTGTATGAGTGGAGTAGTCAAATTCTCACACACGCTTCTTATCTAACCACTCACTTTTGTTACCAGTCATGAGACCACTAAAAAAAAAACAAACCTGCTCTTGTGGTTTCTGCAAGTAAATTCCTTTTGATATCAAGGCTTGTGGTGGTAATGAAATCTGACTTGTTTTAATAGTGATTCTTGCTCAGAAGACCAACCTTTGATAAACTGGCAAGAACTTGTGTTTGTTGCCTTCTCTGTGGTCTGGAAATGCAGCTCGAGTTTCCCGTCCCCAGTGCTGTGCAGAAATTCAGTGTGGTGAGAAACACCATGAAATACTTGCCTGTTGAAAAGACAGGGAGAGCTTGATGTGGATAAAAGTGATGCCAAATGAATTAAAACCCCAAAATATCTTCCTCCCCTTATGCAGTGGGGACCAGGCTTTTATTAGTAACAAGTACTAACAGCTTTTATTTGGTTTATTTTCTGTCTGGCAACATCCCATGCCCCCAGCATTGTATATAGAACCAAGAATGAAGTGCTCTTCCTTGACTGAGCACCTGGGATTTGCCCCAAAACCTTCTATCCATCTGCCAGGCACTCCCAAACCAGGTTACAGCTCTGAAATCTGCCCCAGGGTGACACGGCCATGGGACAAATAAAATCTCCCTTTAAATCAGAATTTAACAAAGACAGCTTCATATGTATTTATGGTCAGCTGCTAAGCAAGAGTACTTCTGAAGGTAGCTTGATGTTTAGTTTAAATGCTTTGAAAAGGTTCTTTGCAGTTGAACTATTCCTTTTTGAGTGCTTAGCATGTTTTAAGAGTGATGGAATAAGTATGTCAGCAAAGAATACAAATAGTTCTGACACGCATTAATTCCTGCTTTAGCCTGAGTGTTAATCCCCTCTGCAGAGTCATCTGTGGCTGCTCTGAAGTTCTGTGTGCCTTGTCTCACACTGATTGAAACACAGGGATATCAATCATGTCCTGGGCTGGGAATAATTGCTTAGGTTCCTTGTGAATTACACTGTTTCACAGTTAACAGTTATATAACTGTACAGAAAAAAGCCTCAAAGCTCAGATGAGACATTTAAGTGACTCTACACGAAATGCTTTGTTGTGAAGCCTCATTTTTCAAGGATCTCCTGAGCAAGAACATGAACTTTGCTTCCAGTGAAGTGTGCAGTGCCTGAATTTGGCTGCTCTGGCACAGCACTCACTGACTTAGTTCCTGTCGTGTATTTAAGGAATGGATCTTTATTCAACCCAGTATCCGCCGGGCCGTGGTAACACTGCAGAGATCATCCCTGAGTAGGGTGGGGTCTGCAAGGAGAGGAAATACCTTTAGTTAAACCAACTGATACAGCTGGAAAAAAACTGTAAACTGCTGGGACAAAACATTCCCCATCAGGCCTGGAGTGGGGCTGGTGATCACGAGCCCTTTGTGTTTATTTTCCATCTGCTAACACAGATCCTGTCTCATGTTTTTTCTTTTCTTGCCCCATCTTTATTTAAACCTCGGATATAGAAATCTTTAAATAGGACAAATTATGGCTGTCAGCTCAAATCTTGTTTGCTGTTTCAAACACCTGCATTTAAATCAGCAGCTCCATAAGAAGTTTTTCGGTTTGCATTTTAAATGGGTTAATCAGTGCAAGCAGTGCTTTGAACTAAAGTTGGATACTCTCAGAAAGGAAAAGCTTCTGGGTTTGAGACTATAAAAATAGCCTGGGCAAGACAGTAATAAAACATACTGTGGAGAGCAAGCTCAGAACGGCATGGAAATAATTCAGATGATCTAATAGGTCTCACTGCTATCTTGTGAGAGGTTTAATCCTGCCTCAGCATGAGCTGAGTGTGTGACACTAACAGCACCTCCTTCATATTGCCATGGACTGCCAGAGAAAGAGGTACTGTGTAAAATATCCCATCAAAACAACTGAGAGTGTGGGCATGATAATAGACATCAGCCACAGTTTGGATCCTGCTGTCTCTGGGACATCATTTCCATCTTTAAATGATATGTTCAGAGCAGCAGGCTGGGAATTCTGTGATAAAATCAAAAGCAGGAATTCTTCCAAATGTAACAAAATCCATTCACAGTGTGTTCTTCGTGTCTGAGGTGATTAAGCTGTGCTAGCTTTGGATTTGTTTAGATCAGTAATAATTATGTTCTTAGGTTGTCTTGCTGTATGAAATAAATAATATTTTCTGCGTGAGGTTAAGAGGTGAATCTTACAGTGATTCAGTGCACTCAGTATTACCTTTTAATGCTTTGAGTAGGCATTTTACCATTTTCTCCCCTTCTTTTAAGGTATATTTTTATCCCTGCTCAAATCCTCTTCCTTTGCTGAGCAGCTGCCATTTCAATATGTTATTTTTATCCAGCCCAGTGAGTGTGCTGCGTGCTGCACAGCCAATGTCAGCCTGCAGAAGCCTTTCCCTGGAGACTTAATTGCATCTTCTTTACAATGAACTCGGCCTCCCTGAGCTGAGCCTGGGATCCAGAGCCTGATTTTTGAATTTGGGTCTTCCAGATGGCAATTTGAGCATTACTGTAATAGTAGTAGATTGACTAAATATTTCCTTGTTAAGTGACACTGAAATGTCTTTAAATGCTTTATGACTGGTTTGCTACTAAAATATCCAATATTTCAGTTCAGAATATCAGGTTATTGCCTGGAAATGTTGCAAGGTGGGATGGATGAAAGCAGCAGGCCAGGACTGCAAAGCACTCCTGTAAAATCCAGGTGTGAGCAGCTCAGTGTCTGCAGGAATCCTGTGACTGTGACACAGTCTGGAAAACTAAACACACTTTTGCACAAAAGGGGAGGCTTTAGGAGTGGAGTAAGGTCAGACCCTGGGAGGGTTGAACAGCAGCCCTACATTTTAATTTTGAAGAGCCAGAATGCTGGGAAGTTGCACCATTCAGGACTTTTCTGAGCAAGTGGAGAGACCAAGCTGTATTCTTAAAGCAATCATCAGCCCCTTAATATAAAAAAAGCATGTCAAAATTGAAGAAAATATGTAAACCTTATAAAATGTTCTTTAATGAAAGGAATCCAGACAATTTTGAGAACTTTTTTTTTGAATACTGGATAAGAAGAATCTGAACTGGTTGTTTCTTTTTGAGCCATATGGATTATGCAGCATGTTCTTATTAATGGAGTAGAATGGGACATTTGGGTTTCTGTGTGATCCAGAATATTACTGAGAACCTGCTGAGAGTCAGTCCCAATTCTCTTTAGGGAAGTTTAGGATCCTTTATATATGCACAAGACAAAATCTGACCTCTTTTAAAATGTAAAGTAATAGATTTTGAGGTTTTTCACATCTGCAGTGGTGGTTGCAGCTGACTTTGGGATTGATCTCCTTGGCCAGAGCCTAAGGGTTACTCATTTGCAATTTTTTAATGGATCCAAGTTCAAATAAAATGAACAAACCCTTCCTTTCAGGCTGCAGACAGTTCAGGTTTGCCTTCATTTTCTTTGGAAACTGTTGATGAGTTATTGGGTGAATGTTTCATTCCCAGGATCTTCCTGAATTTTACCTCCTATGCCAGGAAAGGCTAATGGGATTTGCAGACCTGAGTGCCTGTTAATTAAGAGGAAAATCAATTGTTTTGCTGTGTCAAAATATTGCAGAACTGGGTCTAATAGCACTGAACTACAGCCCATGCTGGGAGAGCTCTGGTTTTGCTTCACCCCTGCAGGATTTTGAGGTGGGGAACCTTGATGTGTGCTCTGTCCAAAACAGAGCCATTAAGCACCAAAGCACAGGGTATTGATGTAACCACCCTTTGAGACCAGGAAATTCCATTTTCTGCCACCTCAGAGCAGTGCAAAAATCCCAGGGTTTTCTGATTTTAGTCCAATTTGGGAATCAGTGTCAGGATTCCTGTGAAATTCACTGGAGCAGACCTGTTTTTCTGTCCACTCATTTCTCCCAGGCCCCTTGCCATGCTGTCCCATCTCCAGAGCCTGCGTGGAAAATTAAATGCCTCTCATACTTCTCAGACAAGATATTTCCTTGGAATCCATGTGCTGGAAATGATGTGGCAGTCAGAGCTTTTTAAAACACAGCAAAACATTGAAATAGTGCTGAATATTTTCATGTCTAACTCGGTGATTTGATCTTCAGAAGTGGTACAGCCAACAAAATCGTTCTGAATGCCGTGACAGCAGCCTTGCTAATCTGATTAAAACCTTTCTAAGGTTTTCTTGCTTTCTTTTTTGTATTTGTGGCTTCATGAAATTAATTCCATCCTTTTTTTTTTTAGAAGTGTGTTTAATCTTCTGCTTTGTTTAATGTCACTGTCCACCAAGTGCATTTTGTTTAGGGTTATTTTTTTTTTCTTTTCTGAATTCTTGCTTTGATAATCTCTGACCATTCTGGATCATCTTCAAAGCTGCCTTTAATTTGGAGCTGTATTTCATGAGTGGTGTCTGTTCCTTGTTTTAGAAGACACTGAACTCTCCTGCCTCCCTTCCCAAACTGCTCAAGCTACCTGTCTTTTTACTTTTTGCTCACTTTGTTCACTTTTTGCCTTGATGTTGAATCGTTTGAGTCTTTTGTTAGCTTCATTTTGCATGATCTCTGCCATCATGTTTGTGAGCCTTGAAATGGCATGAAAGAAGCAGAAAGAAAAACCTGAAGTGCTTTTCTTAAAAAGGAGTTAAAGAAGAAATGGGTGTAATGAGAAAAGGGATGAGTTTTTTGCAAAAATAAGGAGATGAACACTGAGGAGTGAGTGTAAAAGGGAAAATTTGGGTCCTAAGAAAGTCATAATTTCTTTAGTCATAGGCAGTCATTGCTTATACCCAGGAGTGACTAAAATCTGAATTTTGCATCAATTATTTAAGATATTTCAAGAAGGAACCACGATGCATATAGAATTTGTGTATCGAGTATCCACTTCTTTTAATCCAGCATTAGCTAAAACGATAACAACTATTGCTGAGGCAAATTTAAAAACACATTTTAAAGTAGATTTCTCCATCCTTGGCTTAATGCTTTGTGTGTTGGAATGCAGATTGGTCAGCTGGGAGGGCAGGTTTTTTCCACTCCAGTGTTGATGGTTGGGCTGTCAGGTGAGTGGAGCAGTGACGTGCTGCCTCCAGATAGGCACATGTCAAATGAGGTGCAGGGAATGGTATTTCAGCTTTACTCAGAAATCCCATTAGCAGGAATCCCAGCTCAGCACTCAGATTGGGTGTGAGAAATAGATAAATGTTATACATGGAACGTGGGGATACTTATATAAATATGTACTTGTATAAATACTGCTGGTGCCTGGTCCTGTGCAGCACTTTCAAATCCAGGCATGGGAAATGATGATTCTTTTAAAATAATGTTTTCATTTTCTCTTCCCATTTGGGTGTGGGGAAGTGTGTAGTACAGTTTCATCAAGTTACTGAGAAAATGAGTGTCCTACCTGTGCTCTTCACTGGAAAAATGAGAAATGGGGAAATGTTCCACTGCCCAGACTTCAGTGTGCTTCATCACAGAACTGTGGAATGGGTTGGGTTGGGTTGGGTTGGGAGGACCTTGAAGCTCATCCAGTGCCACCCCTGCCATGGCCAGGACACCTTCCACTGTCCCAGGGAGCTCCAAGCCCTGTCCAATCTAGCCTTGGGCACTTGCAGGGATCCAGAAACAGCCACAGCTTCTCTGGACACCCTGTGCCAGGGCCTGCCCACCCTCCCAGGGAAGAATTTCTTCCCAATATCCCATCTCTCCCTGCCCTCTGGCAGTGGGAGTCCATTCCCCCTTATCCTGGCACTCCCTCCCTTGGAAATTGTCCCTCTCATGTTTCTTGTTGGCTCCTTCAGGCACAGTTAGGTCACCCCAAATCCTTCTCTTCTCCAGGCTGAACAATCCCACTTTTCTCAGCCTTTCCTCATGGGTTGCTGTTGACTTGCTTGTGTTCCTGTTCCCTTCTTGTTTGGGAGTGAATTAAGAGGATGGTTAAAAAAGGAACCAAAGCCCTCGTGTTGCATTCCAGGCTGTCTTGTGATCATTCCTTCCACAGACAAAAATAAGTTGCTTTGAACCTATTATTGTACTTAAGGAGCTGCAGGTTTAGGTCTTGCAGTGTAAATCCAGCTTTTGCAAGTCACAGGCAGGTAATCCAGGAAAAAGCCTGGACAGAATTCCTGGTGCAGGAATTGGTGATGGATTGGACAGATACCAGAGCTCTTGGGGTGAAATGCTGCATATAAAGAGTCCAGGAGCACAGTGATACAAACCGTGGCAGCAAAGATTTGGGAAGGTTTTACACCTTCTCATAAGTTGTTCCATAAATTCTCTACTAGGTTCAATAAATTCTTCTTGTCACTTACAAAATAAATTTTATCTAGCAATATTTAGCCTATGACAGCCCATTCCTCTCTTTCCTCCTGTCAGAAAGTCTGTCATTAATGAAGTTTCCATGTTTGAAGTAGTTTTGTGGTTGAGAAGCTGATTCCTGTAATGCTTTTCCTTCTCCCAGCTGCAAACTCTGCCTTTCATTTCATATTTTTCAAGTGAATACAGTAATACTTGAAGTGTTCAAAAGATAAATGCTGCCAATTATTCCATATCACAAACTGGAAGATGTATTGAGGCAAAAGATGGGATGTTTTTATAACTTGGTGTCTATTCTCCAGCAGTCATACATGAATATAAAATAAAGCTCAGTGCCATGAGCAGCAGGGCGCCTGCTTTCCTGATACACAGTATAATTCCAACTAACATCCAGTCTCCAGCTGATGGTTGTGCTCCATCATTTGCTCCCCTGTTTTTGGTTTCTTATCTCACACCCTGTCGGGGGAGCCTGGAGAAGAGTTGGAATCAAATACATACAATATTTAAAGCTCCCACTTAAATGGATTTGCAGTATCCCCCTGGAATATAATTGGAATTAAGGAACAAATATTGACCCCTGGTAGACAAAGCTGTAGCTGTGCCTAGGATTTGTAGTGGGTTGGTTTAGGAGATTTCTCTGTGTTCTGCTGTTTGATAGCAAAGAAACTTCAAAGTCACCTTTGAAGCTTCTGTGTTTTTGAGATGAAGGAGACTGAATTGGGTTTGTCACATTTCAGGAGTAGTTAAGTGGTTTGGAAATGTAGGAAAATCCTTTCTGGAGGTTCCTTTGGACCAGAGGCCCCGTTGGGCTGACAGAGCATCAGAAGCAAGCAGTGATGCTGCTGCTGGTTTTTAAAGCCCTCACACAAGCTGAACTCGGGGTTTCCAGAGTTAACCTGCTTTATCCCATTTCCCCTTCACCCTTAGGCTTGAGCTGTGGAGTTCCCATCCCTGGAGGTGTCCAAGGAAGGCCTGGACGTGGCACTCAGTGCTCTGGGCTGGGTGACAAAATTGGGATCAGTCACAGTTTGGACTCAATGGCCTTGGAGAGCTTTTCCAACCTGAATGATTCAGGGATTCAGTAATTTCTGGAAGAATGTCCAGGGCTTTTTGGCTCAGCTGCCCAATCTTGAATTATCTTGAATTATCTTGAGCTCCTGATGGAGGTGGATTTGAAGCTGGGCTGTAGTGGCAGAGTTGGAAGCAGGATTCTCCTTCCTGTCCCTGTCTGGGAATCAGGGAATCCCAGAATAGGCAGGCTTGGAAGGGACCTCTGGAGATGATCCAGTCCAACCACTGCCAAGGCAGGGTCACCTGGAGCAGGTGACACAGGGACACACCCAGGGGGGTTTGGAAAGTCTCCAGACAGGGAGAACAGTCTGGGGGGCTTCCTCCCAAGGAGAATTCTTTCCTGGCTGTGACTGCCCCATCTCTCCAGTGAGATTTTCTTTAGGCAGTTTAAAGCCCTCTAAACTTGCAGCTCATTCCACAAGCCTTGGAAACAGTCGCTTTCCCTTCCAGTGTTCTCAGCCTCTCCTCCAGCCCTGGTTATTTGATGTATAAAGTTGTCAACACTCCCTGTTCGCAGTTATTATGCTGAGAATCTGCTTTCTGCCACTCATTCAGGTTCTACCTTTCTACCATGTGAACCCAATTAATTCAGCATAATCACAGGTAAAAACAGTGTTACTTACCAAAGGATTTTGCAGGATGATTCTCCACAGGGTTTTTGAAGGAAAGAAACCTCTTTACTTTTTTGTCTGTCAGTTGTTTTGTAATGGTGACCTGGAACTGAAAATTAAAGATTCTACTCAGACCTGTACTTGAGTGCTATGGAATAACAGAAACTTCATTTTGTTCCTGTTCTTGACAGAAGGAATGGTAAATACTTGTCTTCAGGCATCTGGCTTTACTTGAAATAAAGCATAATATTTGCATCTACAAAAATACTCCTGTTTTTCAGCGTTTGTTTGGACATTTTGGACATAAGGTAGAGCTGTATTTCTTACTTGTTGGGTTTTTTTTTAATCTCTTTTTACATTGTGTTTCTTTAAAAGTAAATTAGGAGGAAAAATACAAGTTTTGGCAACTCTGCTGCTTAATTTTGCAGAATTGGTAATTCAAAAGGTGCTAATCCTTGGTTTTGTGCACTGAAATTTAGGCTTCTTTGCTCGTTTCATGCTGACTTTAACATTGCTAAAAGTGTGTCAAATATACATTCTTCAGATGTACATATAGAGCTGCTTAATTTTTCTAAGACTGTTTTAAGATTAATAAAATATTATTGGAATAGTTTTCACTCTTTGAAGTTTGGTAGCATTTGAAATCCTTTGAAAAAAGGGAATCTCTCATATTCCCTTTTAGTGGCTTGGTTTGGAAAACAATTTTTAGGACAGGGATCTCATTTGACAGTGTCAGAGACGGCTGGGCTGTAAAATGTGAAGTTCTGACAAGGAATAGATGCACTGTCAGTACAAATTTGGTACCATTTTGTCCAGTTTATTCTGTATTGACAGAATTTCTCCTGGATCAGGTGTCCTGGGCTGCTGCCACTGCCATGTATGGGCTGTTGTTCCACAGCCAGCATGGAATAATTCCACATCATGTGCTTGGAATAATTTGCCTGGAACGAGATTAAGTGCCTGAACTGGGCAACGTTTTTGCACACATGCAAATATCTCATGCTGACACTCATGGAACTGGTGAGGGATCCTTTCATGGCTTAGAACTGAAATCAAGGAATGCATAAAAACAGGACTTTTTTTTTGCTTGCCTCAGAACCACAGAGTCACAGAGTGCCTTGGGTTGGAAGGGACTTTAAAGGTGATTTAGTTTCATCCCCCTGCCATCAACAGGGACACCTTCCACTATCCCAGGCTGCTCCAAGCCCTGTCCAAGCTGGCCTTGGGCACTTCCAGGGATCCAGGAACAGCCACAGCTTCTCTGTGTCAGGGCCTCTCCACCCTCACAGGGAAGAATTCCTTTCCAAAATCTAATCTAAACCTTCTCTCTGTGAGTTTGAGGCCATTCCCCCTTGTCCTATCACCCCAACAACTTTCATGGCATTACCTGCTTTCATGCTGAAAATGTCATCTAAGAATTAAATTGTAAGGCTCTATTAAATAGAAAGAAATATTTATATGTGTAATACATGCAGATAGATAAGGTTTTGTATGTTCTAATTTAACAAAGTATATATAGCTCTCCGCAAAATCCCTGCTTAGGTCTCTACATTTAATAGAGATAATTTAACCCAATATATATTAAATAGAGATGTTGTTTAGAATTTTCCCTTTTCTTCCCTTGGTTTGGTTAAGCTGATGTTTAATTTGTTCCCTGGTGAAACAGGGCTCGAGGTGACCTTACAGAACCTCTTGTGAAATGTCCTCTTACCTGTGGCAGAAACATGTGATCCATGAAACTCAAAGTTGTGAAACGCAAAGCGATGATAAAATCTCACTCTGGAGTTAGAACCAACCGTGCCTGCCCTCAGGGAGTAGTGGGGGGAAAAGGTAGTAAAATATTAGAGTTCATGTTTTTAATGGCCTTGTGCACAGCGGTGTCAATCTTGATATAATTGCAAAGTAGAGTTGAGTGTAAAGAAAATGTGGGAATAAAGCTCTGCTGCTGTAATGGCTAAAGTAGATTGTGCTTCAGTTATTTTTCTATAATTTAAAAGTAAAATTCAGGCAAGTCAAAATGTTTTCTCTGGTAGGTTCAAGGATATCCAGCTCACTTTTAGAAATAACCCTGTGGAATTTTGATACTCCTGTTTCTGTGTGAGTCCTAAGGGAAACAAAGGACAGCTTGGCCACAAATCACCTTCCCAGCTTCAGTGAAAGCCTGAAACTCTCAGATAGTGGTCATATTTACTTTCCAACATAAACAACTGCTCACCAATGTTAGTAACAATAGAGAAGACCTTATTATACCCCTTAAAAAAAAATCTAGCCTCTGACTCTTTTCTCCATTTATATAGTATTTAATGAACAGCTGCTGATGGTGTAAATACAAAATGCACCTGGAATCAGCAAGAACCAGGTGCTCAACCAGGGCACAATTTGTGCAGCACAAACTCAGAGCAGGTTTGGGGTTTGAGTGATTTAGGATCCCTGGATTTTTCAAGGTTTTTCAGCAGGATGTGTTTTTGGGGTTATGCCCAAGATGCTGACAGGCTTTGTGGTGTTTCCTATGGAGGGAAGAGAGCTCAGCATGTTTAATTGGAGGTATAGACACAAAATATACGAATTTTTCAAAAAGAAAGGAGAAAGGGAAGGAGCCAGGAGCCCAGTAAGTGTCTCAAATGATAAGACACAAAAATTTGAGTGGGTTGTTTATTCCTGATGTTCCTTAAAATGAAACTAAAAGCAGCAGATTTTTGCAAAAGATCATTGACTTTCTCTGCGGCTTTATTTGAGACACAGTAATAAAGGGACAACTGAGGGGACAAAATAATTGAAGCAGCTGCTAATAGCATTTTAAGTTTCAGGCTGATCTTATTGAAAAAACATCTCTGCATTGGTTATTAATGAGCAGTTGAACCAGTTGCATGAACACTTCATATTTTTTAGGTTTTGTAGCAAAATTCTCGCACAGATATCTCACAAAATAAATAAATCTTAGGCCCTTGATGCAATTATCTGGACCACTGAAGAAACAGGGATGAGAAAAACAACTTTGAGGAATCCAAACCGAGGCTGCAGTTGTCTCATTTCTCAGCAAAGGATGGACAAATGTTGTGATCTACAAATGGAACCTTTTCCTGTGGTCGGTGGCAGTTTAAGGTTAATTTGTGCAGCAGTTTAGCTGGGTACTCCTGCAGCAAAGCCTCCTCTTAATCTGAAATTCGGAAAGCCACAAGGGGGGACTCAGCTGCCTTCCTGGCCTGCCAAGAGAGCATTCCTTGCCTCAGTGCTGTTTGTATTTCACAGAGTTTCACATTGTGTGAAATTAATGGCGTGTGATGAACCCTGCATTCAGGGAGCAGAGAAAGTTTGTATCTGTGCTGTGCTGGGTGAGTTTATAAACTGTGGCTCCTGAGAAATGTTTTGAAATGTCAGATGTTGGTATTTTGCGGCTTAGACGTGAAGCAAACGCTGAAAACAAGAGGTAAATTAAGAAGAGGAAGAGGAAAAAAATCTTAGTATTTGGTTCTCCAAACGTAGCATTTGGCATTGGAAATAATTCCTAGCCGGTGGCTGAGCCTTTTTGGGGTGTTTTTTGTCCTGGTAAAGGAGAAAAGTCCTCTTGTCTTGAGTGCTCAGGTGGGGAAGCTGAGAGGAGTCCCCTGGCCTGAGCCGTGGTGTCACATCCACAGTGCAGTCGTGTCTGGGTGTTGGTGCCAGCAGTGAGTGCACAGAGAGAAGGAGGCTGCGTGGTTTTGTCACTCAGTCAGAAACCACAAGCAGGATTTTTATGGCTTTATAGGCAGAGCTGGCTTTAAAGTGCTTGATGTGCTCCAAAACGTGCAAAGGCTGCTGGGCTCAGTCAGGGACACAGCAAGATTGCTGATGCTTTGTGATTTCCTTACATTTCTCCTTTGAGGACTGCATCAGCCTCCTGCATTTCTAAATTCAAAATTACCATGGGAAAACTATAATTGTAAAGGCCTTCAGCCCTTCAGATTCTCCCATAAAACCTTTGCCTCAAGAATCTGCTCCAGTCAAGACAAGGGTTTTGTTTTGTGTTCTTGGTGTTAATTCTGAGTCTCTACCAGAGGAGTGAAATGATCTTATGGATGTTAAATAATCATGAAGTAAATTGGATTGATACAGTTTTTATTTGGAAAGAGGAAATGACTCCTGTATTGTTGTGGTTTACAAATATTGAAATGCTTAAACTAATTGCTGGCCTCAATTTTCAATGGGGAAGCAAAATCAAGCACATGATGTGCTCAGAGTTTCTCACAGCACTTGCCAGGAAGAATCCAAGTTTTGAAAACAGTTGGCGTGCTTTCAGAAAGAGATTTTAATGAGATTAAAAGAGAAAGAATGTGCAAGTTTGATTAGAAAGTTTGGCCGTGCTCTGACAATGGGTTCTTGCAAGCCAGCACAGAAAATGCTGTTGTTTTTAGGGGTAGAATTGATTTGTTCTGAAACATGAAAAGTAGGAATGAGTTACTCAACTTGAATTATTCCAGCACAGTGTCTTGGGTTGGTGTGAGAGAATCCATCCTGTTGGACACACTGCTGAGTCTAGAAGGCAACTTTAGTGGCCCAGTTTTCTCCTTGATTTTCCTGCTTTTCAGCTGGTTATTTGCCAGTCAGAATTGAACCAAGGATTTCATGGGTTTGATTTCAAAACAGAAAGTGTCACACCAATCTTGCACTTTCCTTGTGTCAGGGCTTCTCCTCCAGCTCGGGTGGAGAGCAGTGTTGGAATATTCTGGAGCTTGGCAAGGCAGAGAGAGCCTGGTGCATGAGGAAAAGATCCATTTGCTTATAGGCACACACCCAGGAATAGCTCAAATAAGTGAATAAATGTGCAAATTTGGGGCTAAAATTGCTTCCAAAAGTCTCTTTGATTATCCATATCCACTTGGTCAGCCTCCTGTCGCCGTGGTTTATCAGTAAGTAACAGAGCTGGGCTGAGGAGGCCACGGGGGGTGGGGAGGGACAGCTTGTGAACACTTATTTTAAATGACCTGGATCTGCAAAGGCTTGAGAGTCACTGAGTCAGTATAAAGGCAATAAAACTAGGTCTTTTGGTCCTTATAACAATGATTGAAAGACTGTTTTCTTTCTCATTTAACATGCAGCAAGGACATATGGGAGAAGGCGAGGTAACAATATTCCTCTTTAATTTTCTAATGTTGACAATGTCTCATGGGAGAAATAACATTAAGTTTTTACTAGAGGGCAAAGTCCAAACTTTAAGCTTATAAGGGAGCAGTTTCACATACATTTGCATAGTCTGCATGCCATAAATCAGCATTTTAACTGGATTAGGGAGTACCTGAGGCTGAAATGATCACAGTGGACATCACCTGGATGGTTTGTGACCTTGGGGGGCTGTGTTTGTGTGTTTGTGTGTGTGTGTGTGTGTTATGAATGCCAATGCTGGAGGAGTTTATTTGGGGAATTTTGGGTGCTGATGGAGCATAAAGACAGTGAGTGTCTGACCTGCTGGGTTCAATGTGTGTGTGGAGTTCTCCAAGAGCAGCTGAGGAACCTGGAATGGGGGGTTAGGTTTGGAAATTGCTCCCTCCCAACAGTACCTGCAGGATTGGGGTCTTAAGAGGTGAAACAAATCACATGTGCACCAGTTCCTTAGGGAAAAACAAGGCTAAAGTCAATACTACAATATTTTTATCATAGTAGGAATGAGGTTTGCCCAGCTACAGAAAGAGGCCTGATTATACTTGGCTGTTATTTTTATTAAAGGTGTGTAAAAGATTCTTGAAATTTCAAATAAGGCAACCTGACCGAGCCTTCCATTTTTTATTCCTGTAAATTCTATGGACCGTGGATTTTACTTCTTTTTTTTTTTTTTTTCTTTCAGCTTCTTAGCTGTTTGATTTTTTTCATGGAAAATGTCTGTATCTTGGTCAGATTTTCTGTTTTCAAGATGTTTTCTTTTTTAAAATCAATTTCTTTCAAGGGCAGGAAGCAAAACCAGGAGAAATTAACCTCAGCAGTACCTTTCTGTGGTAGATTGGGATGAATCCTGAAAAAGCAGACACAGTGTATCACATCCTAGACAAAAGGAAATGTATCCTAAAACTTGTAGCATGCCTCATTACTTACTCTCCCTATATATATTTATTCCTTAAATGAATAGTTTGTTGTGTAGCTGTTGAATATTGGAACTTAACAGGGAATTCATGGCAGAGAACAGCTCCTGTGCTCTGTTTATGATATTATACAGTGGCATTTATAACAAAGAATCTTATTTAAAAGAAATATTAAGGAACTCTATGATAAAGGATTATCATAGAAAGATGCTGGACTGTGAGGGGAACAGTTCTCATTTTACAACATTTTGTCTTAGGGTGAGACCATTAACAAAACTCTGTTGTAACACTGAAGAAAAGTTTTAGGGGGGACAAAATTTTCAGTGTTTGCAGTAAATGACAGTGGGTTTTCCTGTTTTCCTCAGGTTATTTTTGTTATTTATTAGTGGGTGGTTTATGATATGTTTTCATATCAGGTAATTTATACGTGTATTATATTTAATTGGTAGATTTCTTATTTTCCCATTTTCATCTTGAAATTGTATCTATTCCCTGGAAGAAGCTGTTCATTGGAAAACTGAATATAAGGCTTGATATTGTGAAAACCCCAGAAACCAAATTGGCTGTTCCCTTCCCTTCTTGTACTTTAAAAAAAAACCTCATTGGAAACACAAAATGTTATGGAAAGCAGTCAGCTTGAGCACCCGTTAGAAATCCTGGTTTGTTACCATTCAGAGGAGGGACCTTTCCTCTGAAATGAAGCATTTGAGCTGCTGGGTGATACTGAAAACTAAAAGGGTGCAATGAAATCGAGAACATAACTGCTCATTCAGAGTGCAAAGCACTCCCAGTTCTGCTGATGCAGCAACTGGTGCATTTTCCCCAATTATTCCAACAGTGTGCGCTTTGTTCTGTTAGTATGGTTTTTTTTCCCTGTTTTTCTTTTTTTCCAACCCCCTCTTCAGGTCAGTCTTCGCTGTTCCCGATGGAGGATGGGTTTCTGGATGATGGGCGTGGGGATCAGAGCCTGCACAGCGGGTTGGGGTCTCCTCACTGCTTCTCCCACCAGAACGGGGAGCGCGTGGAACGCTATTCCCGAAAAGTCTTTGTTGGGGGGCTGCCTCCGGACATCGATGAAGGTACAAAACCTCACCCAGAGCAGCTGCTGGGCTGGGAAACCTTCTGGCTGCCAGCTCATGGGATGGGTGTTTTCCAAGCTTTGATATGGAAATGGATCTTTCTGAGTTTAGGCCGTGGTGCTGTTCTGCCTCGCCTTGCCACGATTTAAACTGACTTCATCAGGATAAAAAGTACAGAAGTGCAAAATTAAACAAGCCAATGTCACCTGTGGAAACTCATAAATTCATTGCAATCATTTTACAGGCCCCAGAAGTCAGCAGCAGGAAAAGCTGCTCATAGTTTTATAAGGTCTGTGTAGGGTACCAAGACCTAACTCTGGTTCCTCCTGTGTAGCTGAGGTTGTTTCCTTCCTCAGCAATGATTTTTGTCCTGTGGTAACTTCTGACCTGTGTGTGGTGAGAACCCAGACAGGATCTGTGCAGGGCTTCCTGAGGCACCAGGGGTTTGTGGTGGGTCCATCACAAGGCAGAACACTGCAGTTGTTAAAATAAAATTAAAAAGTCACTTATAGGTGCTGAGAAGCTTCGTTTCACCAGAGCTCTGTGTTCTATGGGTATGAGCCTGCTGGGATAATGGTTAGAAGAAATGCAACTATAAAGTTGAAAAGATTTTTTTACTTAATCACAGAATTGTTTTACTCCCCACTTTTTCTGTGTCAGAGTTTGTAATGCACTGCTGGGACATGGCAACTTAAATTTCACGTCATCCATGAGAGTAGGTGAAGCTGGATTATTATAACTGTAAAGATGGAATGGCTCAGCTTCTCTGAATTAGTGGGTTATGAGCTTTTATTTATAATTATCAGTAGAAAGAAAAGTTTGAGCTTTGGCTTGTCTTGTTTTATAAGGAGTGTTCTGACTTGTCACTAAGATTCCCCATCAGCTACTGAGCGCTGCTGTGAGCTGCTGGACCTGGAGGGTCACAGAATGTTTATTTATGGATGAAGCTACCTGAAATCAGTGTCTTTCAAATGCCTGAAGTTCAGTTTATTTTAAGCTAATGCCTTTTCCCTTCTCTCCTGTTCCAGATGAGATCACTGCAAGTTTTCGGCGCTTTGGACCTTTGATTGTAGACTGGCCACACAAGGCAGAGAGCAAATCTTATTTTCCTCCTAAAGGTAAATGTCTGTAAACCAATAAAATCAGCATTTTAGAATATGTTTTTGTGAGAAAACATAAGATTGGTCTGACAGTGGCACAATGTTTACGGGGAAAAAAGAATTTAATCCTTGGGATTGTTCTCAGCTGGTTTTGAATATGGCTTTGCAGTTGTTATTCACTAAAAGAATTCCTCCTTAACTTCCTGTTTTTACTTTATTCCATTTTCCCTCTTCCCCCCTGTTGTTGTACATGTAATAAGAGCTTTTTAAAGGCACTAAATGCCTTCCACAGCAGCTGGGATGAACAACCAGAGCACTTGTGGCTTGGAAATGTGTGCTGAGAGCACCTTAAATCTTTTCCCTTCCTGTGTGGCAGCATGATGTCAAACCTAATTCTGAGTCAAGTTCTGATCCTATAGACAAACAGACAGCAGTGATGTTTGTGTTTTCCCTTGGCCAGGATATGCATTTTTGCTGTTCCAAGATGAAAGCTCTGTGCAGGCACTGATTGATGCATGCATTGAAGAAGATGGAAAGCTCTATCTCTGTGTTTCCAGCCCCACTATCAAAGACAAACCGGTAGGTGGAATTGTCAGGGCCTGCACAATTCCTGGGTGATAATCACAAACTGGGCTCTTCACACACAGTTTTTTCTGTCCTCAGAATGTTAATGTTAAAATTTCTTTAAGGTGTCAAATAAGGAAAAGACCAACTTACTGCTTTTGAACTAGACATAAGGAAGTTTTATAGTCTAGTTACAATGCCTATTTTTATTAGAAATAAATGTATTTCCAGACAGGTATTTTATTCTTGCTAATGATGAACATGTAGAATTCATATTGTCTGAGTGTTGTCTGTAACAGATAAATCCTAAAAAGCATACCATGGCACTGAACTGTAAATTATTAATATACAAATGGCTGGGGGGCTGATGCAAGTCTGTCAATAGCTGGGGAGAATTCTGCTCTAGTCCTGTGCTTCAAGTTTTGGCCAGCTGTAACCAAATACAGAGCAGCACAGTAACTAAACAGGCAGGTCTGAGTCTGCTGCACTGAGATAAGGCTGGGACAAGAGGAGCAGTGCAGATCTGTGTGACCAGGGGGGTTGTACAGCACAGCTCAGTCATGATTAAGTAAATGTGTCAGCAGAGGGTGAGGGCTTTTTCCCCAGAAACTTAGGTAATAAGCAAGTGATGAAATTTAGCATCCTCAAACGGTCTGTCTTAAGAGAACTTGTTACCAGTTCATTTGGAGAAAGGATTGCTGAACAAGTAGAGTTTAGAAAGTATAGCTGTTTAAGAAGTTTTCTTCTCTGTAGGACACTGTTGTAATTTATATTACTGAGACACTTTGAATTGTGAATGGTTAAAAAACCCAGGCTTTTTGTCCTTAGGTTCAGATCCGGCCTTGGAACCTTAGTGATAGTGATTTTGTTATGGATGGTTCCCAGCCTCTTGACCCAAGAAAAACCATTTTTGTTGGTGGTGTTCCTCGGCCTTTACGAGCAGGTACACACTGCAGCACTGGGCATGTTGGATGTGCAGCCTGGTTTGGGGAGCACTGGGGGAAGCGAGCCTGGCAGCGAGGGAATATCGAGCGTGGTGCCGCAGTGGGGGACACCGAGCGGCCTGAGGTGGTGCTTTGAGAGAAACAAGCGAGCCTAGAGCTGTTTGGTTTTGCTTTGTGCTGCAGTGGAGCTGGCGATGATCATGGACCGGCTCTACGGAGGGGTTTGCTACGCCGGCATCGACACCGACCCCGAGCTCAAGTACCCCAAGGGAGCCGGGCGGGTGGCGTTTTCCAACCAACAGAGCTACATTGCTGCTATCAGCGCCCGCTTCGTCCAGCTGCAGCACGGGGAGATTGATAAACGGGTAAGGCCTGCGCCCCTCCCTGCCTCACTGGGCTCCTTGGGAATGTCACACCAGCTCAATCCCAGTTTAGGGCCTCTCAGATGCAGCACGGAGTAAAGCCGGAGCGGTGGGGAGCTGCTGCTGCTGGCACGTGGGAGGTGACTGTGAAAAAGATTTTCTCGAGTTGCTGAGTGTAGTGGGAAGTGTGGCAGCTGCCTTGGCCTTTTCCAAGAATACTGCGCTCCTCAGATGCACCCACTGCAAGGATTCGTAGTGTTTGTGAGATGCAGGGAGGGACCTGCCTGCCAAGGATGGGGCAGCTCTTACTCCTGCTCTGCAGATTTTGGAGCAGGCAGAACCACCCCAGTGTGTGCTGGGTGTCCAAGAGCATCCTGGTAGTGCCTTGTAAACTTGTTACTGTGCCCTGCAGCCTCGCAGTCACCCTCCACAGCCTGTGCAAAGGCTGTGCTTGGTTATTTCATCCCTTTGTTATTGTGCTCCTTCTTATTTTAAATTAGAGGAATATGTCAAATGGATCAGCACTTAGCTTTCTTCCCTCTTCATCTCTCTAAAATGTAACTGCCAGTTACAGTGATCTTCAGACCACAGTTTTGAGAAACTCAGATGCTCACAGCTCCTCTTGTAATTCATCCTTTGTCTCTGGATTTTTCCTACATGACTGTCACTGCTGATCTTAATTTTATAGTTAATACAGTGGAAAACCTCCAAACTTGGCTGATTAGCCCATTATCATTTCACTTCTGCTTCGGCTATAAAGCAGAAGAATTGTAACAACAATTTGACTGTGGGCCTGTGAATTGGAATGTCTTTGTTCTAATCTTGGCTCTGAAATAAGTTCTGTACAGCTTTGAACAAATAATTTGGGCTGCCCTTGTGCAACTTGTGCTTGCATAAGCAGACACTTGGGTGAATAGGTCCATTGAAGCTGGTGGGACTACAAATTTAAGTAAGTACTTGTGAACTCTGAAAAAAACTTTTGCAATCTATTTCCCCTTCCTTCTCTCCTCCCACTCCTTATTTCCTCATTTTTTCTATAAGTTTTGTGTGGGGAGATAAATACTCAGAGAGGATTCATTCTAGGAGAGACTGGGTGCATGAGGGAGGTAAAAATCCAGCAGCACTGGTTTTTATCGAGGTTCTATTTATTAACAATTTCCAGACTGTTTTTCTGTGAAAAGAAAAATACTTAAAAAAACCAGCAACAAGATGGGATTTCCTGTTAAATTAGGCAAGGAGGTGCTGCTGAAGGGTGTGCCCTGAGATAATGAACAGGAAGGGTTCAGTGGCTGAGCCTCCCACCCTCAGTGGGCCTGATGGAGCTGCTGTGTCCAAGAGCTGGGAAATCCTCTGTGCCCAGCCCAGGCAGCAGTTACAGCCGTGTCACACTCAGAAAAAATGTTCCAAGGACACCTGAGCTGCAGTTTGACCTCTGAAGGCTGAGCAGAGGGATCAGAGCCACCACACGAGTGGGGCCTGTGTGGCATCTTTGTCCTTTTAGTGCTTGGAGAAGGCAGCAGTCCTCAAAAAGCCTCCAACCTCCCACTGCACAGCAGCTCAGGGCATGGGGAATGTGGTGTTAGGAATATTTGCCTGCTTTTCTGCTCTTCTACAAATTGACTGAGTTGGCAGGGCGGGGTTTTGGGAAATGCAAGTGGAGCACTGAAAGAGGAGAAAACCAGGTCATTAAAAAGGCTGCTGTGCCGTGTCTGAGCAGTTTATGTGTCCTGTAAGCAAAAATGACATCAAGCTACTGCAGTGCCATCTGGACTGTGATAAAATTGGGTGGGTTTAAAAACCCAGGAACTTGTCAATGTCCTTCTTTGCCTGAGGTGTGTCCGAGGCCTGTGAGGTGCAGAGAGGAGCAGCCCTGGGCCAGATGCAGAGATACCAGTCACAGCCTGGGTGTTTGAAAATGTTGGTGAAAACATCACATTAAATGAGCTTCAGAGAAGGTGCACAAACCTTTCTGGAGCAAGAACTTGTACTTATATTTATTTCTGCTGTTCTGAATTCCTGCCCATTACCTGGCCCTTAATGCCAGCAGCGTAGGAGGGCATCAGTCCCATGGTAAGCCTCTCACTTGATCCCAACAAGATCAGGTGGATTTCCTTTTGCTGAGAGGACTAAGCCATGGAAAAAATACAGAAATGAAGTGTTTATTTAGAGAATAAAGGACTTGTCTTAACGTTGGAAATTCCTACACTGAAATTTGCAGGCCACATTTAATCAGCATTTTCAGTGTTGTATAAACAGTTCCCATTCCTGCCTGAAAGGGACGGAGCTTAATTTGGCATCAAAAACAACTCCCATATTATCCAAGGTTTTGGTGTCAGTCAGTAGGTTGTTAGAGCTTTTCTATAAATCAGTGGCAGCAGGAGTGAGACTGATGGTCAGCACTGATTTCTGGGCTTTTTCCTAAGGATCAAGGAGGGGCTAGAAGTGTTGAAATGCCTGGAATTTTGGGTGTTCGGTGGCCACGATCATGGTATCATGGTGGGGAAATCTTGGGTGCAGCATTCCCTCCTGCATAACTGCTGTCTGCCCTGCTAAAACACAGGTGTGGAGTTAAGAATTTGCCCTGAAGAATGACCCCCTGTCTCGTTCTGTGGCTGCAGGTGGAAGTTAAGCCATATGTCCTGGACGATCAGCTGTGTGACGAGTGTCAGGGCGCCCGCTGCGGCGGGAAGTTCGCCCCGTTCTTCTGCGCTAACGTGACGTGTCTGCAGTATTACTGTGAATATTGCTGGGCTGCTATCCATTCCCGTGCCGGCAGGGAATTCCACAAGCCCCTGGTGAAGGAGGGAGGGGACCGCCCGAGACATATTTCATTCCGCTGGAACTAAAGGATCGCTCATTTGCAGGCCTCCAATTAAGTGCACTCTTCTGTTCTCCCCGACTGCCCTCCCCACCCCTCCCCTCACTCACAGCATGTCCTTTTGTAGTAGTCTGTAATTTAACAATAGTCTAATGAAAGAATGACCTATAATGGGTATTTTATAGAATCTTGTCATTGAAAACTGTATTGGGAACTCCTTTTCGTATCGATAACATGTTGCAAGCGAGTCGCATTCTCTTGTCTTTACTACCGAGAGAACACTTAATTTCCTGCAACGTTTTCTTAGAGGAGAGAAAAATATTAAGAGAAGAGAATTGAAACAATAGAGTATTTTGGTTTTTTAATTAAATTATTGTTAATAAAGAACATAATAATACTTTTATTAAATAACCGTGTAACAATAACACTATCAGTCTGTTCTGACACTTTTCCCCCAGGGAAGCCTGTTTTTGCCTCTCTTTTTATTTTTTTTTTTTATTTTTTTTTTGTTTGGAGTTTGGATTTTTCCAGCAACAGATGAAGTTAGCATTTACCTACCAACAGGAAAGAGCATGTTTAAAGCAACAGAAATGCATGAGCAAAGTTGAAGCAGCACTATAATAATGATCTTTTTTTGTTTTTCTTGGATTTTTTTAACTCTTTTAAGGGTTTTGAGGCTGAAATTTTAGCTCGGTGTGTATCTGACCGTGCCTCTGGCTACCACCCACATCCAAATTACTAACGAGATAGGCAGAGCTTACTATATTTTCATCAAAATGATTACATTTTAAGAATTCCTGAATGTAAAAGTTGAGTAAAGTTACTACTGAGGGGGGAGTGCACTTTTTTTTTTCTTTAAGAGAACTCAATTGTCTGGTTACAGCCCTAGATATCCTACCAAAGCTAGAGTAATGACAACTAGTGAACTGGCATTTCCTCTCCTGAAGGATAAATATATAGATTTTATTTTTGATGGCTATATATAACTCTATATCCTAATATACTAACATTCATCAGGGGCCAGCCTTTGCTCTCCATTTTGACGTGAAAAAATAGAAAACCTAAAGATACCTCAAGGATATCACTGATTTTTACTGGAGTTTTGATATTCCATTGTGGCACACAAACTCAAATTGGCTGCTTATTGGTTTCCCATCTTGGCTGTAAAGTCAGTTTTCGATCCCCTCAAATTTAGCTGTAACAGAAGGCATGAACCCAAGGAGTTTGCAAATCCCGCTTTGCACCCTTGGCTGAATTCTGTGCGTGGAATGGTGCAAGTGTGCAGATGCCTTTCTTAACTCTTCCTGTAGAAAGAATCCCAGCTCAGATCCCAGCTCTTCAGAACTAATTGTGGGGAGATAAAGACACGCAGGTGGAAGTGCCAACATCGCTAATTAACGCCGGCTTTATTGGAACTCAGTCCTACCTTGAGAAGCATCAGCCCGGGACACGCGAACCGAACGCTGTGGGTGCAGAGGGTTTAGTTTGAAACAGATGAATGAAGGAGTAGTTCTGAAAATTTATTTTTAGTACTTTTGAACTAAATGCCCTGGCCAACTTCTCCACCAAGGATGTAGCAGTGTGCAAACAAAGTGATTCTGTGGCAATCTCTGCCCGGCCTCAGGGGCCTGGGACCACCCGAGAGTCTCCCAAACCAAAGATTTGCCCTGGCACTGCTTGGAAAAAACATCTGCTCCCTTCAAAGCCCCCCTCATCCCTTTCCCCCTGCCCCCATTATCTTTATGAGAAGCAGTTTTTCTGTTCAATACAGGCTTTAATGAACTGATACCTTACCAAGTTCCAAAGGTCAAAATGGAGACATTTGCTGTCTATTAGTCAAGTATAGCAAGGGAGCTGCTTTTACTGAAATCCCTGAAAATATTGACAACAGTAATGCAAATGCAGAGTGCTCTTGTGTAGATTGTCAGGGACCTTTTTTTTCTCTGAAGTACATAATTCTAGTTGGAATGTTCCTTTCATTTTTTTAATGCTTGTAGGTGGCTTGGGGTGTGCTATTGTGCCGATCCTACCCAGCAAACAGGTGAGGTGGGTTTCCATTACAAGAAAATAACACTGTTTGAGAACTAGCTTTGAATAATAATTTTTTCCCTTTGTACATGACCTGCTGAATTTCGGTACAGTGTTTTTGTAGCTAACTTATTTTGTCATGCACATAATGTATATTTGTTATGCACTACTTTTGTATATCTTGTTTTTCCAACAGTGAGCATTTTTAGGCACACTTTTCACTGACGGGATATCTCTTTATGCAATACCTCAATTTTTCATATTGCAAAGAGTAGCTTTTTGTACTTTTATTACTGAGAGATCTTCATATACTTCATTTTTTAATATAAATAATTTTAATAAATTTTATTTTCTTATATTCTGCTTTTTATACATTTCAGTGCTCTGCATACATTTTGAATTATGGATGTTGTGCACTGGCAATGCTATTTTAGAATCTGCAGAGAAAAGAAAGCATGTTGCTTAAACATCTTAGCCCAGCACCAGGTATTTGGTGTACATATAATTTAAGAAATAGTATATGTAAAGTTGAGAATTAAAGAAGAAAAAAGCATGAAAGTGACAAATGACACTTGTCTTTAGACCCATGAAATTTAAATGCATAAATATAGTGTAGAAATTTAAAAGTTCAAGAACCATCAAAATTGTCTACCGCTTCTTACTGAGTTTTTAAAAATTATACACAAATGCAGACGTTTTTGGTGAATGTTTAGCCATTTTTATTATTAATAAAGAATCGATGTTAGGTGTTTGATGCAGAACCGTGTCTGCTCTTTTAAATTATATTTAAAGAATAAAAGAGAGCCTGCTAGGTGGCAGGCATGTAATGTTAGTATGCATGACTAATGTAAGAAATCGTTATTCTACTAATATTCACTTGTGATTGTGTGACAAGCGTGTTTACAGATCCTTTGGTTACACTTCGATTTACAGGGCATAAACAATTCTCTCCATTACTCTGTGCTTCAGCAGTGCTGGCCAAGCCTCCTGATTGCACGGGGCTCTTTGGGGTTACCGTGTAGCCCCAGGCTCATTAACGTGTAATTAGCTACCGGTGGGGGGGTGTCATTAATGAGCAGCGGCGTGCCCGGGGGAGTGACAGAGTAATTCCATGGTTATTTTTGCAATGTAAAATAAAGTGTTTCTGATTATTTTATATGTAAAGGAACCCCACTGCCCCGTGCTTTTTTGGTATAGTCTCTACTTCTCCATACACAGACCTCTGCAGAATGCAAATTTCAACCTTGCAGTGACTGAATTTAGCGTTTTATAAGGATGCTGTTGGAAAGACTTGATAATTCACCCCTTGTGTTTTTGAAGAGTTCAAACCTTCTGTTCAAAGGTGATTTAAAACTTGAATGTGATGAATTGTGGCAAGTTAACTTCAAGTTATGTGCAATACCTATTTCAGACTTCTGGAAGATCTTTGCAGTGTAATTCTTTGTTTTTAATTGCAGACATTTAAAAATGTCATTTTCTACTGTTCTAGTAAATCCTCTTTCTTGCTGGTGTTTCTAAAGAAAAGAATCAGAAATCAATCTTTCTACTAATGTAAATTTGAGATTATTTTTAAAAAAAAAATGGAATAAAACGTTTTGGTCATTTGCTTTATTTTATTATCTTATTTTAAAGCTACTGTGATAGCGTTGTAAGAATTGGGACAATATTGTATTCAACTGTTTTATTTTTTATATTTTTAAATTTTAAAGTATAATTAGTTTTTATAATTTTCATCAGATTTTTTTGTTATATTTTTTGGAAGTGAAACTTTTAGCAAGTGGGTGTCTAGTTTTTACTAATCCCTAATATGTTTTTCCCCCAATGTATTGCTCATATTATCAGAAGGAAAAGTTATTTAAGTATGTCAGTTAATTGTACTACTTGGCTGAATTTCCATATAGTTTTTACTGTGTATGGGGAGGTTGTAGTATTTATTATAGCATTTTAAATAAGGGTAATTCATTTTTTATTAAAGTCATTTTCACGTTTAAGTTCATATTTTTGTATGTTCTACTCTAAGTTATATAACACAAGTTACTTTTTTTAAAGAGTTCATTTGTTGAAGTGCTAGTGAAAATTAATGTTATTAAATAGTTTGCAAATGACTATTTATACCAGTATGCATATAATTTTTAAATATTTGTAATGTGAGATGTTGAATGAATAAAACTTTTAACTCAATGTTTCTCCTTAACCTTTTTACTTTGAGCTTCCTGTAGGAACTCGTACCTTTGTGGCCGAAGCTCCTGAGGCTTGGGGAGGGGATTTTGTTGGGCACTGTGGGGTGAAAAGGGCATTAGGGGAAGTTCTGCTGCCCTGTTCTGGTCACAGATGCAGCAGAAGTTCCCTGGGGAGATGAAGATGGAGCAGGTGAGGAGAGAACCACCGAGGCACAGGTAAGCCCACAACGGTTTGGGCTGGAAGGGACCTTAAAAATCATCCAGAGCCATTCCCTGCCATGGCAGGGACACCTTCCACCATCCCAGGCTGCTCCAAGCCCTGTCCAACCTGGCCTTGGACACTTCCAGGGATCCAGGAGCAGCCACAGCTTCTCTGGGCACCTGTGCCAGGGCCTGCCCACCCTCACAGGGAGGAATTTCTTGCCAGTATCCCATTTCTCCCTGCTTTTTGTCAGTGTGAAGCCATTCCCTGCGTCCTGACACTTCATCCCTTGGAAAAGGGTCTTTCTCCATCTTTCCTTCAGCTACTGGAAGGCCACAGCTGGGTCAACCCAAATCCTTCTCTTTTCCAGGCTGAACAATCCCAGCTCCTTCAGCCTGTCAGAGACCACGGAGCAGTGGAACACAGAGAGAACCAGAGCGGAGCCAGGGCAGAGCCCAGCGAGGCAGGGACAGACAAGGAATCCTTTTTAATTGTCTCACCCTTGTGGTGTGACAGTAACAGAGGGAAGGCATCTGAGATTTTAGACAATTGCTTGTTTCAGCCTTTAACGTAAAATATCTACATAATATCTATGTAATATCTGGAAAGTCGTGTGAAGTGTTGCTACCTTACAGATGTGCTCCTCAAGGGCTGTTCTACAGGTGCTTAAGGAATCTCCAGTTGTGCCGCTAATCTCGAGTGCCATCACTGAAGGAATTGTGGTGCAAATGCTCAGTGGATGGTGAGTGTCATTCCTTTGTGTTGGTGCTCCGCAGATCCTGCAGCTCTGATGGGATTAGTTCTGCCAGTGCTGATCACTCCACTTGCTTTTGCCTTCATCTGCTGCAGTGGAGCAGCTCCTGCCTTTGGAAATTGGTTTTTAACAGGAATGCAAAGCTTTGCTGGTGGTACCATGCAGATATTCCCAATTCCCTTGCCATGACTGTTAGAACAGAAAGCTGGGATGCCTGGGGTCAGGAGTGGCTGGAGGTGCATTGCCTGCCCAGTGAGTCAGGAATTCCAGCCAGACACCCTTGACCAGTTCCAGCTTGTGACTTGGCTGGGAAACTTTATCCCTCTGTTCCCTGCACCGGGATTGTTAGGAAACAGCCACAGTTCTTGACATTGTTTTCAAATGCAAATGGTCTTTTAGACAACATGTGCTTTCTTACATGTTCATGTTTTTTCACAAGTGTGACAGACTTGAAATCTGGTCCTGGAGTATGGAAGGTTTAAGGCTTTGGATGATGTGGTGGTGGAATCAGCAATGTCCTTCACAAACAGGGCACTCCCTGCCCGACTCCAAAGTCCTGCAAACTCACGAGAGTTTCTCAGGATCCAACATCTGATTTACAGTTGGGGATGACTGTGTATATTCATTCTAAAATTCTCCTGTTCTGAAGATTACAGAATACTTGGTGAATGTTTAAGTTTTTTTACTAGGCAGACCCTAAAACATTGAAATCAATAAGGGGAAAGGTCTGGATCATTCAAAACTCCAAATAATCACTATTGGGAGTGATGGGCTGATTCTGAATTGCTGGTTTCTTGGGCAGATGACACAACAAATCCATTTTGGGTTTCACTTTGCACTGAAGCTGTAAGTAAAAGCTGCAGGCTTTTTACCTCCAGAAGATGGAGGTAAGCCCTGCAGGGTGGAATTCCCGAATTCCCACCGTGTGTGAATCCCAGCTTTTTCCTTCCACCAGGAGCTGACCCCATCACACTCCCCGGAGCTCTCTCGGGTACCACTTGCCCTGAAGGAGCTGCCACATTCCAGGCGGGTGCAGGAGGTGGAAGCAATCTCCCCCTGATTTCAAGGCTGAGCTGATCTCCGGGATGGGCTCTGAGCTGCCAGGTTGTTTTGGGACACTTTCTGCTCAGTCCTGACTCTTCCAAAACGCTCCGTGCGGCTCCAGGGAATCTGGGACGAGTCATAGCCTCGGAAAGGGGAGATGAGGAGAAGCGCTGCCATCCTTTTCCCTGTGTGAAATGAGCTGATTCAGTTTGTCAGAGTGAAAAACAGCCTGTGGGATAAGAATATCCTCGCAGCTGTCTGTGCACTCAGAGGAACTGAAGGGGGTGAATCAGTGCTCTGAATACATCACTGAAGTCTTCCTGCATCCCCATGCTCTGATTGATGCCATCAGATATCACCTGTTTTCATGGCACAGGAACTATAATTTCCTGACTTCTTGTAGGGCTTGTCAGAGAGACAATTTAATACTAAATGCTGATTTATTTGAATGCATCTCTCCCTAAGGGAAGCTGCCTCAGTCACTTTGTTTATGGAGCGTGGGAGACCGTGTTCCGTTAACGTTCCTCCACTAAATTTGCTGGTCCAAAATTCTCAGTCCTCCTGCTATACATAAAATATAGAGATGTATTAAGTCAGTGTTTGATTGCATTCTTCCTCCTGAAATTTAATTTTGGTGAGTCATGAAAGTTGAGATTAACTCCTCTGGGCGCTGCACAGGTCAAGGAAGACTGTGAGGACACATTTTTGGGTTTGTATTATTCTTAATGTTTAAAAGTGATATAGTTTTATTCCTCTTAGCCATGGAATATTTTTTTTATTCCAAAACTATGAGTTGCTTTGCTTTTCATGGGAGTGAAGAACATTGGTTTTAAATGGCAGTGATGGGGTAAATGCAGTGGACACAGACTGTGTGCCTCAGTAACTCAGACAAGATCTGAAATCCACGGAAGGAGAGCAATGCATTAAAAAAAACACCTCTGCCAGTCTTCTCCAATGCAAGCCTTGAAAAAAAATGTTTGCTCAGTGTAAATCACCATCTGACATCGCTGCTGACTCACAGAGCAGGATCAGTTTGCCCAGGGATTGTTCAGGCCTTGCTGTGCATTAAGTTGTCAGTTTGGCCAAGTGTCACTTTGCAAGGCAGTGCTTGTGGCTTTAAGCTGACGCCGAGTGCTGGGCTGGGTTGGGAGCACGTTCATGCCGAGTGTTTCTGAGTTTAAATGGGATCCCTTAAGTTTCTGAGGCATTCTCCTGGAAGCAGCAGCAGTAGCCCCCAGCTCTGCTGCAGTGGGCCAGCTGTGCATGGACAGATGCTCTGTACACACTGGCAAAACCAGCCCAGCTCTTCAGTCAGTGGAAAGGGAATTTGCTCAAGCGTTGCTGTCACAGGGGGTGTCTGTGGAGGAATGTGAGGGCAGAACAAAGCAGTGACTGCTGCCATTTTCTCTGCAGAGGGAGCAATCCATGGAGACAGAGCCCTGCTCTGCTCCTCCCCTGGCAGCAGTCACTGCTGTCTCTGGGGGAGGGAGGAGGGGATGCTCAGTGCCATTATAGGGTGGCCTTGCTGCTGAGAATCCCAGAACCTTTTGGGTCAGAAAAGACCTCAGAATCCATGGGGTCCAAGCTGTGCCCAATGCCCATCTTGTCCCCAGCCCAGAGCACTGAGTGCCACCTCCAGCCCCTCCTGGGACACCTCGAGGGATGGGCACTCCTGCAGCCAGGCCTGGGATCCTGTTGGATCTCAGAGGAGAAGTAAGAAATCGTGAGCTTTCTGTGCTTGATCTTGGGTTATCTACATTAATGCTGAATTTGGGGATGATTTGGGGATTTTTGCATTTTAAATCTGCATGGACCAGGATTCTTTCAGTATCTGGAGGGTAATGGCAGGAAGGGCTGAACTTCCTCAGCTGTGTGTTCTCTCAGGATCTAACTGCACATTCCCCTGAACAGGAGACTTTTAATCTTTAATATCATAGTCTCTGCAGCCTAAAGCTTGGTAAAGTTTCCCTGTCTCCGATTTGGAAACAAATACCAGTAACTTGAACATTTAGTTCATTTTTCATTTGGAAAATGAAATCAGAGCAAGTGAAATCCTCACCTGCCTTCTGCTTCATCCACTTGACTACCAGCCTTTCCTGGAAATCATGCTGTGTCATTCTGGTGTAATCTCGGGCTCATTTTGTCTCCTTGAGTTTTCCCCATAGTTTTATTTCCAGTTGGCAATCTGTTGAAATGCTGTAACACAAAGTTCTGCTAAGCCAGAGGGTTTGATCTCCTTGACGTGGGTTTTGCTGTAAAGCCTATGGATCTTCTCACTGATTTGGGAATCTCTCTAGGGGAGGCTCAGGCTTTTATGTAACACAGTTTATAGTCTGCTCAATATTTTTATGCACAGCATGAAGAGATGGGAGAATTGGCTTCTCCTTATGAGTGGTGTGGAGGAAGGGATTCCCATGTGTGTGGTTTGTAAAGCAGTGGGAGCTGTGCAGGTTCACTGCTGTGAAATGAAGGTGCTGTTCCATTTTCTCTCTCTGCTACCCCATTTAGCCAGGCTAAATGATGAAATTTTACAACTAAGAAGAAGCTGAAGGCAAATTCATTGCTTTGACTTAGCAGAAGTCGTGACTTTTGTTTTTGTAATGATTCCTAGTTACACTAATAAATGGTCCCCAGTGTCTTTTGTGCAGTAAGCACATACTAACGAAATCCCTCATTCCAGTGACTTATTAAATATTCTGTGAAAATGAAGGTGATAGAATAATTGTTTGTGCTACTGCTGAGGGTATAATTAACAAGGTTTGAGTGCAGCTGTTGTCAGAATGAGCACACTTTTCCCTGTTCACAGTGTCACAGTCTTACTTCAGATGTGTTCACCCTTTCTAGTTGATCAAGATAATGTTACAGTTAATGAGCAATGGCCTTGCTTGGGGTATGTTGAATTTTAGGGTAAGCTTAGGTGAGATGCATGTAATAATTTTCTCCCTGTGAGGATGGGGAGGCCTTGGCACAGGCTGCCCTCTGGATCCCTGTAAGTGTCCCAGGCCAGGTTGGATGGGGCTTGGAGCAGCCTGGGACAGTGGAAGGTGTCCCTGCCATGGCAGGTGCAGAATGAGATGATCTTTAAAGGTCCCACCCAACCCATTCTGTGTTTCCATGAATTCTGTGGAATCATGTGAGTATGTTCCACTGCAAAGAACACTCAGAGAAACCCAAATCTCCACCAGCAGCAGAAGGGTGGTTTTTTGCAGGGAATCACCAACCATGCGTGCAGCAATGTCCCAATGGCTCCTTCCTTCCTTCCTTCTCCTTGGCACCGGCTGTAGGCACCAGAAACTGCCTCATTTTAAAAGGGCTGTCAGAGCTCATGGATGATGACACATCCTTGGCCAAAGCAAAACTGAAACAATGGAATTCAGGAACCATCTCAAGTCGTGAGATGGAGGAGCTGCCATTGGAGCACAGAGCAAGCACACGATGAGGTGCAGGCTGAAATCTGGAATCTGGGCTGGTTTTAACCAGACAGTTGCAGCTGTGGTGAAAAGCTGAGATGTTTGCTCAGAGTGATTCATACAGAGATAGTGGCCAGCTGGTAGTCAGTTCACACATGTGGAAAGGTGGGTGAAGAGCAGCCTGCAGCTAAAATAGCTGAACTTGACAGATCTGCAGAGAGATTTTAGGTGGCATTGATTTTTCTGAGTAGCAGCAGATCCTAAAAAGGATCTGAGCTGAATTTGCATTTGAGATCAAAGCACTGGCAAATGTGCTGTTGGGAAAAGCGGACAAAATGTGCCCCACGAGGTCTGTGTGTTTGTATTAGCAGGGTGGAAGCATTTCTGTGAGTACAGGTGCTGAGAAACCACTGCCTTGGCAGCCGTGGTGCCCCGAGGAGGCCGGAGGAAGGAAGCAGCTGCCAGCTGGCACAGGCAGCTCCTGCCCTGGCAGATACAGCAGTGAGTGTTCTGCACAATGCAGAGACAGTCATGGAATGAACACGGGGCTCTTTAGGTTTGTGTGTGAGGATTCACTGGGGGGTGGTGGTGTGGGCAGCATTGCAGCTAAAGAAGGGATTTCTTTACCAGGGCTTTGGGATGGATGGACCTGGGGAAGTTTGTAGGCCAGGACCTTTTTGATGAAGCTTTTGGGTTTAGTACCCCAAACTGAACTCACTGGCTGCAGCCTCACTGGTACAGTTGGTAGTGCAGCTTTTGACAGAGGAGGAGGGAGTTTGGGTTTGTGAAGGAGTGGAATTGAGAACTGTAGAACCACAGTATCCTGAGTGGAAGAGAACCACAAAGGTCATTGATCCAGCTCCTGGCCCTGCCCAGACCCCCAACAATCCCAGCTCCATCCCTGGAGTGCTGTCCAAGATCTCCTGGAGCTCTGGCAGCCTCGGGGCCGGGACCATTCCCTGGGGAGCCTGGGCAGTGCCAGAACCCTCTGGGGGAAGAACCTTTCCCTGATATGGGAGGTCACAGTTGATCTCAAGGCTCAGAGATTGTGTCACACCTGCAACCTCCTTTTTCGTCCGCACCCTTTGGAGTCTGCAGGAGATGCCCTTTTATAACTGGGAAACAACAAATTACTCTGGCGAACTGTCACAGGCTGTGTCTGTGCGAGCTGTTTTTCCTCGCTCGCGGCTGCACAGGGGACATGCCTTTTGCCGGCAGTGTGTACAATAGCGGCAATCCGCGGATGCTCGGCAGGCCGCGCCGGGGCAGCGCCGGTTCGGCGGGAGCGGCCGCCACCTGCCGGGGCCCGCCCGCACTGCGCCGGCCCGGGAAGCGCTGAGGGGAAAACGGCTCCGGCACCACCGAGCCCAGCCCAGAGCACCGAGTGCCACCTCCAGGGATGGGGATCCAACCCTCCCTGGGCAGCTCCAGTGCCTGAGCTCCCTTTCCATGGGGAAATTCCTGCTGAATTCCCCATTTCCATGGGGAAATTCCTGCTGCTGTCCACCCTGAGCCTCCCCTGGCCCAGCCTGGGGCTGTTCCCTCTTGTCATGGTAGCCCACCTGGCTGTCCCCTCCTGGCAGGAGCCAGAAGGTCCCCCCTGATCCCCCTTTTCTCCAGGCTGAGCCCCTTCCCCAGCTCCATTCCCTTCTCTGGAATGACCACAGTTTGCTTCATGGTCTCTTTGGATCCAATTCCCGAAGGCAACACCATTCATGCTGCCAGTGCTGCTGAAACAATTAGGAAAAATCGGTATTTCCATAGAATTTATTATTTCTAATTTCCAACCTTGCACAAACTGAACTCTGGGAAGTAATCTGGAGCAGTATTTTAGTGACAAAGAAAACATCAGTGGGATTTGAAATCCTTCTCTGTGAGCACAGGTGACCAGGGCTGCTGTGGCTGCTCCTGGATCCCTGAAGTGCCCAAGGCCAGGTTGGACCGGGCTGGGAGCAGCCTGGGATAGATGTCCCTGCACGTGGTAGGGAATGGAACTGGATGGTGTTTAAGGTCTCTTCCAACCCAAACCATTCCATGATTCTATGACCTGAGCTCTTGAGTGGTTTGAGAATTCCAGTTGTCACTATCCATATCCAACAAACCCATGAGGAGCTGCGTGTACCAGACTGACCCCGCCAGGCATCCTGTGTCACATATCTGTCGCTGCCTGAAGGACAAAACAGGTATTTGATGTTTCATTATTGCTCAGTGTGTGGCTGGAGCGGGTGCACCGTTTGGAGAGGAAATCCTTCTATCAGTGCAGGCACTGCAGCAGCACCCGCACCAAAGGGATGCCAGCAGTTCCCCTGCTGCAGAGACAAACAAGACATCAAACAACCTTCAGCCCAGAGTCCACTTACCACTGGTACAAACAGATCAATAACTTGCATGAAATTTATCAATACGTGGCTTCGGGCAGCACAATGTGTGCTAAACTCTAGCACTGGCCCAGGGACGGGGACATCCAGCCTCTCAGTCCCCAGCTCCCTTCACCGACCCCTGGCTCCCCTCAATCCCCGGCTCCCCTCAGTCCAGGCTGGTCTCACAACCCTGGGCTCCTTTCACCGAGCTACCCCCCTCACTGACCCGCGATTCCCCTCCCCGCCCTTCAGCCCCGGCTCCCCTCACCGGCCCCTCGGTCCCCAGCTCCCCTCGCCGCCCCCGCAGCTGCGGTTCCTCTCAGCCCCCGGTTCCCCTCAGCCCGGTTCCCCACACCGACCCTCGTTTCTCCTCACTAAGCCTCAATCCCCGGCGACCCTCACAGCGCCCAGCCCCGCTTCCCCTCATGCCCGCGGCCCCGCCGCAGAGGGAGCGCGCTCGCCGCGCCCGCCCGCCCGTGCAGTTCGTGTACGTGAGCAGCTTCGGTTCGCACCGCAGCAGCGCCGTGATCCACCTGGGCCGGGGCCGCTGGCAGAGCCCCGGGCAGAGCTCCCCGGGCCGGGCTGGGGCCCCGAGGGCCGCCCCGGAGCCGCGGGCCGGGCCCAGCCCCGAGGGGCGAGCGGGGAGCGGCGAGGGCAGAGCCGGCAGCCGCAGCAGCAGCGGTACGTGAGACCCAGGGACAGCCCCTGTGTTTCGGGCTCTCTGAGGGCTGGAGGTGGCTCAAGTATTGTCTTGATTGTCTGTACCAGGAATAGCATGGCCAGCAAAACACGGGGGGGTGATTCTACCCCAGTTCTGGACACTGATGAGGTCACACCTCGATTGCTGTGTCCAGTTCTCGGAAAGAGAGGGAATTAAAAGCTCCCAAAAGTCTGTTGTCTAATGTGTGGGTGCTGTGTAGTTTTGAAATCTGTTTTGTGGCATTTGAGAGACACTCATTTGCCCCATGGTTGTATTGGAGTAAAGAAGAAGGGGACAAGCTGCAGGGTGTAAGGATTGATACCCTGTAAGGTGACCAGAAATAAGGATCCCTCTGGAATTATAGAGTGGTTTGGGTTCAGAGGGACCTTAAGGGTTATCCAGTTCCACTCCCTTCTAGGAGCACTTTCCACTAGACCAGGCTGTTCAGAACTCCATCCAGCCTCTCTTGAACACTTCCAGGGATCCAGGGGCAGCCACAGCTCCTCTGGGCACCCTGTGCCAGTGATCAGCATCTTCCTTAGGAACATATTGTAAATACTCAAAAAATGCTTTCTAAACTCCTTCTAGGTGACCCTCAAGAGGCTAAGGCTGACGTTTTTGACTTTCCTGTCCCTTCAAGAAACGTTGATAAAGTCATTAAACGAAAGAAGAAAAAGGTATAAAGTGTGGCAGCTCAATTAGCTGCCTTGGCATTTGAGAAAGCTGCTTGTTCTCTGTGTGTGAAAGCATGAGGGAGATTAAAAGATGGAATTGCTAGCCTGTTACTGAAAACCTTACTTACAGAAAAGAAAAAATGGTATTATCTTCCCTCTCTGGAGGCTTTAAAATTCTGGCTCTTATTCAATAAAGCACTTAAGTGTGTGCTTACCTTGAAAAATGAGAGTATGCTGTTGACTTAAAGCCTGTACTGAAATGCTTTGCTGGATTGGGGCCAGGGTGCAGAACACCTTGGGGGTGAAACCCAGCAGGAAAAAGCTCTGCAGCTCCTCTTCCTCTCATGTTTTAAACAAAGAAATCCCACAGGTTACAAATAAGCGAAGGCAGGAACCCAAGCTATTAATGCCATCCTTGGAGCAATGCAGAATTACCTTCTGCTTCACAAATGTGTTTCTGTTCCTCCTCAGTAGTTCAACAAATGCTTGAAATTTTCAGGGGGACATTTGTTAAGCAGTAACTCATTATGAGATTCTGTAATGTGTGAAGTACAAGTAATCAGCTAGACTAGAACAGAGTCATGTCATAGATACTTGATTTAAAAACAGCAAAATGCTACCAACTGTAGAGGAACAGTTAATAACATCCTGGATTATGGCTCTCCTGTGCACTGAATAGTCTTCAAAAACAATGAGGAATATATAGAACGTTTTAGCAGTAAATGTCCTCGAGAAAGGAATTATCTTTAGATTTAAACAAGCTTCTCAGATGGGGTCCAGCAAAAGTCCAAACATCAGTGTGTCAACAGCCATTTCTATTTGTTAGGCCACCCCTGCCTGAATGCTTTTGTCCACAATTCCAATTTCACCTTTTTGATGAACAATTTTGGAATGTGCCCACTATGGACAGAGTTTTGTGCCTCTAAAGTAAAGCTTTTCAACATCTATAAAACAAATTAATGTGGATTTAATACTAAATAGGCAAGAGCATTGCTATTCTGGAATCTGAATTTGGGGCCTCAGTTATGCTGCTGCTGAGGGACCACATGGGAAACTTTTTGCTCTTGGAAAACTACACAATTTATTTTTCTCCCCCTGTTTTGGATGACTTTGAAGAGAGAATAGTGGCTCTGCACACGTTTTCATGAGCTTTGCTTATCTGGAAGGGCACTTCTCTAGTCCTGGATAAACACAATAATTCTAGGCAAGAAAGGAGGTGGAGATCTCATGTGAAAAATCATGGAGGAATTTATGTTTCTGACTTTTAAATAGAGGTGATTCTTCCATATATCCCGCATATATATCTCTCCCTTCTTCCCTTCTTCCCTAGTCTTCAACAAAAAAACCCCAGCTGGATTTCATAGTAATTGTAGGGAATTCAAAGTTCTGCCTTATAGATGTTTTAATGCAAACTTTTAATATGCTTCACATTTTATCTTTCAGTCCAAAGTCTGGCACAAGGTATGGAAAGTGATTTCAAGAATGCTTGAGGAAAATGAAAGGTTCAGAAGTCGACTGATGACCTGCAGCCGGGTTGATGGAGAAGGTAGGAAATGAATTGATAAGGTTTCATTTTACTAGAGAAAACAAATTGTTAATACAAGTGAAGATCCCAAGGTTTAAAGGCAATTTGGCTGTTTGTTTTAGGTAGTAGGTTTTACAGCTCACAAATGGAATTCATTCCATGCTCTAGGCACCACCAGATTTTAGGAAAAAACCCTTTTGTTTCATGGAGGGTCTTGTATGTGTTAATTTGATGGAAGGATGGTGGAAGTGTTTGCTACAGCCTGACATTAAAGACATGCACATAAAACATCTGCAAGTTTTTCTGAACATGTGAAATATGTAATTAAACTTATTCACAGATGGGTCCAAGGCAGTAGTATGAATAATAATTTATTTTTTCAAGTAGGAAAATAGTGGTTGATTTCATACATACAATAAATAAATTACATGCTCCCCAAAGGTTGCTGTAACACAATTTAACAAAACCATCGAACATGTTCTCACTCTGTGCCCTGAATGCAGCTCTTTCATTACTGGAAAATGACTTGGGAATTAAAACTGGTGCTCTGCATTCAGCCAATTTCAATTAGAGGCATTGTAGCTGCTGCACAATTTAAGATAATACAGTGTATGCTTACAAATGGAATTGGAATTTCTGGCCTCACAGTTGGATGAATTATTAGGAAAAAGAATACACTAATCCATGAAGAGCTACCAGGCAAGTTAAAAAATGCCACTTTCACCCACAGCACTTTTTCTTCCCTTGCATTGGTGCTGATGGAAGTTTTCCACATGTTGGGGTGTATCTCAAATGTAGGACCACTCCTGCCAGTGCCTTATTTTGTAAAATGCTGGATTAGATTTCCACACACATGACAAGAAAGTACTCCCTAAAAAATCTTCTTCATGAGAACAAAAGCAGTTCAATTCTGGTTCAGAAGAGAGATTTCTACTCCAGTGGATGTTCCTGAACAGGAGAAGAAATTCCACTGAAATACGCTTCAACAACTTCCTCCACAATTATTGTGCAAATATTCTGCATTGTGTGTAATCTGTTGGTTTGAAACCCGATTCCTGATTAATTCTGGAGTTATGACATGACATTAATTATTCATTATGTGCTATTCATATTCATATTCAAGATTCCATTGGTCTCTGTCATATTTCTGTGCTAAGAAGTTCCAATCTAATAAATCTCTCCTCCCATGGAAGCTGTTCCATGTGCTTTCTCCCACAACTGAGATCACTGCAGAAGTGTTTGTGCAAAGCTATTCATGCATATGTTGGATATACATTAAGATATACATGTTATATATATGTGTAAGACACACACATCCATGGATGTGTAGGACAGTGAATTTTAAAAATAAAAATCTCCCTGGATTTATGTTTGCTTGATCTCAAGAGAAAGAAGAAGAAAAAAGAAGGAGAAATCTTTAATAGATTATTAAATTTCAAGTTATTGTAAGAAAAAAGCCCCAAATCCTGCTTATATAGGGTTTCCTGGGTGGATTTGCCATCTTCCCATAATGGCTGATTTTCTGTTTGTTATGGATCACCATGTGCTTTTCACCTTGGATTTATGGACAGGGCTTGTTCCCTTTTCAGCCCTTTTCATTTCTTTTAGAGAAAGATAATTCTCTTTATATATAATTTCCAGTGACTTGAAAAACCTCACCAGCCAAGCAATCCCTCCTCCTCCCTGCTTACTCTAGCCTTAATTGTAATTTTACCCCTTTCTCAAGAGCTTTAACTGAGAATCTCCTATTAAGCTGTATTTTAGTGAAAACCATCAACTCTAATACCTTCTTTCTAATTAGCAGATTTTGCCCAACATCAAATCTAGGAAATAAGTCTCCTATTGATCTGAATTTTTCATTAATCAAGAAGCAAATGGAATAATTCTAGAAGATATTTAGATAGGGATCAACAACTCTGAATAAACTGGGTTTATTTTTATCTTCTTTTTTTTTTTTTTTTCCCTAGATTAATAAATTTGGAAAATTAATGCTGCATTTTATTACCTCTATAAATAGAGATTTTTTTTAGAGAACAAAAGTCTACTTGAATTTTAATGCTGCCTATTTACTCCTTGGAATGTTGCAATTAAGATTAGATTCCATGTGACTGCAAATGATGATTTTCCTCCACCTGATGTTCTCCTGCAGGCTCTGACACGATCCAGAGGTCACAGAATGGGGCATACCTGGACAGGGTATGTAGACAGTCCATTAAAGGCCAAAAAACCTTAAAATAAGCAAATTAATAATATTAAAATCATGCACTGATCTTGTTTAATGTTATTTTAATAAGTGCCAGTTATATTCTAAAGTATTACTGACACTGAGCTCAATTTTTTTCAAGATTTCAGTGATTTGGGGACCAGAGCAGCTCCATCCTCACAGGGAGGGCTCTGTGCTTTGCCAAGGCAAAGGGAGGTGGATTTTGCCTTCTGCTTGAGCTAAATCCTTCCCTGATGGTCTAAAGTACAATCTGAATAATCTGAACAGTCTTTATTTGTCCCACTTGATACAGAGACTTTTTTCTTTATATTAATGGGAATGGAGCAATTCAATTTTATCACTTTTTTTTTCTCTAGGATGAGTCCATCTTTGGCTGGGTTTAGCAAGAAAAGAAAGGAAGATTCAGCCCCAAAGGAAATATAAACAAAGTGAAAGCTTTTATTTTGATCTAGTTCTTCCTGGAGTCAGTGCAAAGCTGCAAAGTGACTTCAGGGAACACAGGTTCTCTGTTGTTTACTTGGTGTTTGTGCTTCTGCTGTTTAAGAGGTTTGTTTTTACAGTGGCTTAAACAGCTCTGTTGCAAGATATTTATCTCAAACCATTAAGTCTGGTGTTTCACTGAGCTATTAGTTTTAGAAAGCTTTTTAATGAGCATAATATTGTGACAGTTTGCTTGCAAAAGAAGAGATACACATTTACTGTTGTCTCTGTATTTATATCTTTTATTTTTGTAGCTTGTCAGAATAATAAACACAAATTCAGTAAGGCAGTACTCCACACAAGACATAAAGCCCACTTTCCTTTTTTCCTGGTTTGAATAAATTTGGCTTTATGATATTAAAATATTACACAATAACCCTCTCTGTTTTTTCATCCATTTATACATGAATCTCAGCAAGTATTTAGAATATGAAACCAAGTGAATGTTTTCTCTCTCCTGTTCATCCTGAGGTTCATAATGGTATCATCACAATCGGGAGTTGTTGTTTATCTACCTGACTTCAATAACACAATATAATTTTCTTCTGTTCTGCAGCTTAATACTTGAACCCTTGATTGACTGTTAAAGCCATTTTAGCCAGCAAATTGTGTAAATGGAACATGAAAACTGCATAGAAATAGTTATGTATACGGGGTTCATCTCAGGAGTAAAACATTCACCTGTCACAAAGAGACGTCTTTGCTTTCAATAAAAGGATTGTTTTCTCCTGCCATAATGTCTTGGTGTTTGCAGATATAATGACTGCAGTGTCAGGGTGTTGAGCTTTAATAACATGCTGGTGATTGTGTCATTAGACAGCAAAGCACTTGGAAAGGTTTCATCTCTGTTTTCTTCCTGGTAAAACTGCAAGTGTGGAACTGGAATGTGCCTTTTCAGGGACAGCTGCGGCATCAAGGTTCTCTTCTGCTTTGTGGTTGGGTAATATTCGGATTTTACTTAAAATAGTTGACATTTCAGCTTGGAAAAGGAAATGGGAAGGAAAAGTATTCAATCAAGATGTGATCATTTTTCTGGCAGAGCAAAAATGTCACAGTTCTTTGGTATTTTCAAAACACGTGTTTAGAGACACATGTGAGATTTTGGGGTGGTTGAGGTTTTTTTTTTACTAAATGAGATGATCTCCCTGTCTCCACAGTTCTATCAATGAAATGTCTGCATTGGGAATATTTAGTCAATAAACCTGATTTGTAAATTGTAGAGTTGTTGTTCTTCTTTTCTCGTAAACTGCAGCTGCAGTTGGTGCTTTACTGGCACGGACTTCAGGGGCCCTGGAAACACTTTTCTTCCAGATGCATAATTGCTACTTTAACAGGATAGATGAGGTGCATTAACCTAAATCTCTTCATTAAGTTAAGCCAACACATTAAGATTCTTTGGATAAATACAGACCTCTGTCTGTGAGACTGTTTTAAAATGAATTATAAAAGGTAAGTATGGCCCTAAATCATCCCTATGTACCTCCTTCAGTCTAAAGGATCTGTGTGGTAATGATGGGATAATTAATTGGTTGGGATCTACTAATCAAGAACTTTCATTTGGCAGTACTTTGAAAGGCTTTTACATTTTTCAAATCACTCTGGGCCAGAACAGCTGTTGCAGTGGGGAAAAAATTCTTATTCAGGTTCAATTTTTGACTTTGTGGGTAATGAAGTTTGGCTTTCTGCTGTAGTGACCAGATTTCAAAGGTACAGTTGGGAACAAGGGTCACCAGAGCAGTGAAACTGCTGAAAAAAAGGCCTGGAGAAGACCCCAGCTCAAGCTCTGCAAACCAGAGCACCATCCCCATCCACTCAGACCTGTGTGCATTCCTTTTTTAATTCATGTGACCATTTAAGTGTAAAATGCAAAAGAAATGTAATTGCAGTGTTGCATTAAAATATCTCACGTGTTCCAAGTAAGTAATGTGCTCAGCAAGGAGAAAAAAGGTTGGAGAAACATGAAAAACTTCATTGAAACCCTCTGTTAAAAGGAGTGAGAAGTTAATAAGGGACCTTCAGGGCACTGGATGACAGAGTAGAAATGCAGAAAAGAACTGATGCTTCTCTGAAGACCTTAATCTTCACTGCAGAACCAAGAGCAAGTGTCTCACTCTCCTGCTGTGGCTCCTGGGCAGCTTTTCCTTCACATTCTTCAAAATGTGGATCAGTTACCTGAAGATTTAATAACAAATCTCCCTTGGAGTGTGAACTGAAGCAGATGTGCAAATACAGAGGTCACACTTTGTCTTTGCCTTGCCCTCAGTAGATAATTTACTTTTCTATACTGAACACAAACTCCAGCTTATTCTCAAAGTTTGACATTTCTTCATCTCAGCTGTGAACAGTTGCCAGGAGATCTGAGGAGGCTCCTTGTGGTACAGAGGTGGAAGGGAGCAGCCAGGGCACAGAGAGTAGCCAAAGGCACTGCTGCTGAATTTCTTGTATCTGTAAATAATGCTGTCAGATGCTTATCTCATGATCCAAAAGCTGGTCTGGATAAACTCTTTTCCCTGTCATAAATACAAATGACTTTGGATGAAGGTAAGCAGTGGAGAGTAAAGCCTTTGGGGTTTGTATCACTGTTCCATGCTAGCTGGAGATTAATTGATCAAAGTTGAGCTGGAAATGGCACATCCTGACATGTTTAGGTTGAAGTTACCCCATTTGAAGAGTTCTTGCCTGGTTCCTGGAGCAGCTCAACCCAGGTAACTCTGCCTTGGAGCTCTCTGTCCAGGGCTTGGGGGCTCCAAACTCCAGCTGGTGGCCTTGGCTACCCCTTCTAAAGCTGAAAGCAGAGAAGTGCTGGGAGCCTGAACTGCACAGTGATTTCTGTGTCTGGAAGCACTGAGAGCTTGGCTGAGGCCGGGCTGCTGGAGCTCCTGCAGTCCCTGCAGTGGAGCTGTGGCTCTGGGCAGCATTCCCAGGGTGTCCTCAGCATCCTCTGCACAGGAGCCAGGGAGCTTCGGCAGCTCCCACAGCTACTGTGTGGAGCTGCTGTGTGCAGATGCTGCTGCTGCTGCTGCCAGAGACGATGTCACTGATCAGCTGCAGCCTTGGGAACTTGGGAATGCTGTTCTGGAAGTTTTTTGATGTTTCTGAAGTGATCTTTCTGGGAATTTCCAGTTTGTGGGCATTTTCAAAAGGGTTTGTTTCCTGCTTGATTTGGTCCAAAGCCACCAATTGAGATAAAACCTCATTTCCTGCAGGGTGAGGACTTGGCTTGCCCAGCAGCTCCTCTGCTCGTGCCCCATCTGCTCTGGAGCTGGGATGAATCAGATTCCTGTGTCCCACCAGCTGAGGCTCTGCAGTCCCATGGCCTCTGAGGTTATCATAACTTGGCCATTACAACATAATCAATCACCAAGGTTAATAATATTTCACTGCTGATTCCTTCCATGAAAAGATTTCAGCTCTGAAGCAAAACTTGAAAGCAGGATGTGGAGTTTCCAACATGGTTTGGTTTTGGGAAAGTAGAAGGTGACCTTTGTCTTCACTGAACATTTACATCCAGTAAATGTCTTTGTCTTTAGGGCCCTCCCTGGTAGTCAATGTTCATGTTTTAACTTCAAAGCTTCTAATACAATTTTGCATGGACTCTGACTAAGGAATAGCCTTCAGCAGGCAGCTGAATTGTAGTTTTCTTTGGGAGGGGAAAGTGACTGAAAGCAAATTTTGGGCATATATGACATTTTGCCTGTGCAGTAGGCCCTTAAATATAAAGCAAACCAGAACTTTGGATTATAGCTCTTGTAAATAACTCTCAGTGACATGGGCAGGTTGGTGTATTATATTTCTTTTCATTGCATAAGCCTTTATATAACTCTGATGGCTGGAATTTGCATAAAAACCAAAGCAGCCATGGATGGGTTTAACATCATGGACTTTCCAGCAAACTGAAGGAGCAGGAGAACTTATGGTTTAAGAGGAATTTTACTTTAGGAGGAAAAGAGCAAGTTTTATTGAAGTATATTAAGCCACGGTGGATTTTTAATAAATATTCACAGGAAGTTTCTCACTCGTTAGTGACAGCATCAGGACCCTCTGATCTGAGGCTGAAAAATTCACATTTGAAAGCTTCAGCCTAGGGAAAATTAATGTGGGTAGCTGCAGTTTCATTTTGTTGGGAGAAAAGTTATGCAGGCCCCTAAGGAAAAAATGAATATGCCTTGATCCAGGAAGATGCTGAGTGCTTTGACCTCCCAGTGACTGTGGCACCTCTTTTATCACATTTCTTGTGCTCAATATGTGGAGCAGATTAAGAGAGGATCTCTTCTTCTTTCTCTAAATTTGGACTCCACATTTGTGTCTCACCCAAGGGGCTCAGCTGAGCTGTGGATGTTGCTGGGTTGGGCTGTGAACAAATCTGATTTGTGTCATCTCCCAGAGGTCATGACAGGATCCCTCCAAGCTGGGAATGTGAGAGATTTATTGCACTCCTGGCAGTTCTGTTTGAGGGGGAACAGAGGCAGATTGAAAGAGCTGTGCAGGAAGGCTCAGGATGACACTGACAAATGTTCCCTCTCTTCCAGAATCTTTGTAATCTCCTGTATTTTGAAGTGAATAATAAACTAACACGGCTTTTAGTTTTTTCCCTGTTCTGCTGTATGATTGTTTTCTGGTTCCTACTGTGTGTGACAGGAACTCTGGAATGGATGAACTCCTCCCAGCAGTGACTGCGAGTAGTTAAACCCAGCTTAGAAGAGACATGGTCACTTTTTACACCTCCTTGTATTAAAATTCCCTCAGCTATGGAAAGGGTAAACAATTTTGGGTATGGTGCTAAGTTGTCTGTTATCTCCCAAGGAAAAGAACACTGTACTGGTTTTCACTGCTGTATTGGACTAATTTTGACAGGAACTCAGGTGAATGTTTGAGAAACAAACATGATATTATGGTAGAACTGTCTGAGGTGGATGATGTTACTCCTAGCATTGCCCTGTCATGACTGTTGTGACTTCCTGAAACTTTGTCCTAAAATAAAACCCTCAGTTTTTGTTGTTTCTCTTTTTAGTAACCCCTACTTCCCGTTCACACATTTTCCAGTGCTTTCATTGAAAGCCTGGTCCCAGATTTTCAATACATGAAAACAGATAAAATACTGTTCTTATACTAATGAGCAGGAACGTTACAGAGAAAAATGCTTGGTGTGCAGGAAATGTATTTTATGAAGTGAGACAATAAGTGTTTCATAGATCAAGGAGCAAGTGAGTAGAATAATATTCATTAACATTGAAGAGAAGTTGATTTATGTGTTCAGGCTTGAAGTGGGGAGAGGCTGAACTGTGCTGTGACTGATGTTTTGTTTACAAGCTGCAGAATTTGCAATACCGTGAAATGTTTATACTCAAGACCTGTTACCCTCCTTTCTTCCTATGCTCAGCTTTACTTAGACTTCACCTTGGGCTTCAGAGGAATCTCAGCTCTGGCACCTGGAACATCTCCTTCCCCTCCTTCTCCCCCATCCTGGCTGTCTGCAGAGCTGTTCCTCTCACATATTCTCACTCCTCTCTCCTGCCTGCAGCTGTGCAGTTTTACCCCCATTCTTAAATCCGTTTTCCAGAGGTGTGACCCCCTTGGAGCGGCTCTGTAGGACATGGGGGAAACTTCCAGCAGCTTCTCACGGAAGCCACCCCTGCAGCCACCCTGCCACACAAACCCAGTGCATTAATAATTGTGTGAGACTTATGAAAGGAATAAAGAGAGGCATATATTTTTGTTGACAGAAGAAATATATTGTTTATTCCTCTGGAGTCTCATGTTGCTCATATTGCTGCTGTGTCTTATTGCCTGTCACTGAGCTGTGCTGTGTGGGCGGAAATGTCAGGCTCTGAATTGGCTCTGTAAGAAAATCTGTGTGTTACTCTGATTTCTCATACTCACTTGGGCTTGCTTTAATGTTGTCCCTGCAGAATGTTCACTTTTGGGATCTTGCTGGCAACTTCAGACATCTATTTTTTCCATGAAGCATTCTGCAAAGTAAATTTAGTCCTGGTAGTCTCTTTGTTTGTTTGTTTGTGAAAGAGGGACTTCGCAAAAAGGTATTTTCAAACTGAAATGGACCACACTGACCCCAAGTAGTCACAGGGTTGGTTCAGTCTTGTGGAGGAAATGGAAGTTACTGGATGTAATTCCAAGGGAGGCTTTGGATATCTCTCTGCTCATCTCTCTCCATCACTGCCAAAATTCTCAGATGGTGCCACTGAAAAACGTTGCTTAAAATGTGCTTCCACCCTGAAGAGGCAAAAGGTAAAAGCAGCATCTGCTCATTTTTCACAGGTTCTTGCTGCTGGCACTCAGAACTAGAAGGCTTTTGGGGGGAAAGTGGTTCCTGGTGCCAGTGCTGGAGTGCTGGCCGTGCTGAGCTGGGTTCTCTGGGTCACATGGAATATCTCCAGCAGAGCTGAGCTCTGGTTAGTACCGAGAGATTTGCAGCCACAGGAAAGGTGTTCTACAGTGGGAGCAATGCACAAGAAGGAAGAGGGTTCCCCTCCTTACCCCTCAGGTTTGTTACCATGAAGAGTGTTCAGGCATACCCCAAAAAAGTTAATATATTAAACTCTCTGAGTTGAACTGAGTAGAGGTGTGGAACAAGCAGGTAGCCTTATCTGCAACCTTATTTTTTCATGATGCAACCCCAGTTCCCATGGGTTTGCACAGGTGACTCTGGAGATTTCACATCACTGTGTTTGTGAAGTGTTGCTTAAGACCTGTCTGAAGTCAGAGCATCAGCTTAGGTGTCATTAATGTAATATTTTGGCTAAGCAGGATATTCATTGCCAGTGTTGATGTGGATGAAAATTATTTGGTTTTTAGATCACAGGATGCATTTGAAGGCTATGAAAGACATCACTTTGCTTTTCAACACAGCCCTCAAGTTGGTAATTACCAGATAAGGTGGAAAACCCCAATGCCATTTTCATGGAGTTGCAATGCAATGTTTCCTTTGCAATATTTCATGATATTTCCTATTGCCTCCATTAAAAACAGCCATTTTGCTGACAGAGGAGCTAGAGTAGTTCAAACCCATATGTTCAGTGGGAGGTAAGTATAGATCTGTTAATTTTTGTGGATGGTCAAATCACTTCTTATCCTATAATGTAATATACTGGAATTTGGGGGAAAAACTGCTGTAATTGCACTGTCTTGGGTGGAACATCTGCCCCTCTGGGAGAGGCTGATGGAGTTGGGATTGCTCAGGCTGGAGAAGCCTCTTCTCAGCTGTGCCCAGTGACAGGAAAAGGGACAAAGGGCCCAAACTGAAACACAGGAAATTTCGTTTAAACACAAGAAAATCTATTTTACTGTAAGGATGACTAAACACTGGAACAGGTTTCCCAGTGTGTTTGTGTCTCCACCTGTGGACCTGATTTTCTGAGTTTGAGAGAGTTCCCAGCCTGTCAGTGGCTGATCTGTTCCCAAGGGGAAATCTCTTGAGAACATTTCTCTCAAGGACCAGTTTTGTAAATAACTTCATTTTTCTCAAAACAATTCTGTACAGCTGTGCTGAGTGTGTTTTTCTCTTGTTCCACCACTGGGACAAGAGAGGTGGTGTCCCCCTTACCAATCATGTTGAACCTGTATCGTAACACCCTATAAAAAAGCTGAAAAGTTCAGAAATAAAACCCTCCTGATCATCCTCTCTGCCTGTGGCATTGAATCCACACTCTTTGTGTCCAACAGCAACATCCACCCACAAGAATTAATCCAAAGCCCAGCTGGAAACAGCCCTGAGCATCCTTCCCTTGCAGTCGCTGCCTCAGGGCTCCAGGGCTCCTTGCAGCCTCGTTGATGCTGGACACCAAATGCTCCGAGGAGCCTCTGGGGCTTTGGCTCAGGGTCTGTGGTGAGACCTGGCTCCTGGCAGCACCTGCAAAGTGTGTGATCTTGGATTTTCTTACAGCCCCCACATCTTGAACTTCCTAATGATCATCCTGGGCCAAACCAGGACAGGGACGTGAGGAAAGGACTTTGCAGGGTGTATAATTTACTGTATCTCTGCACGGATCCTGTCCCAGCTGGGCATGGATGGTTGATTTCTGGTGTTCCTGCAATATTTAAACATTATATTGTAGTAACTGAATCAATAATATTTAGTGAATGGGTTTTTTATGCGCTTCCTCAGACCTACAGAGCCTAAATCCTACATTTTCCCTTATCTGTGGGATGCAGCCTGCCAGCTTTCTTTGTAGGTATCTCTCCCTGGTCTGGTCTGCAGCAGCCTGCAGTTGTAATTTCAGTGGAAATCTTGTTCAGCCTTGAACTAAACACACCTCTCATGGATCAGAGATCTCTCATGGATCTGCTTAAGAAATCTTTCCTGAATTTCGTGAATTCTCCTTCAAACCTTCTGATGTGATTGATTTTTTTTTCCCCACATATTCTGAGAATGTCAAAAAACTACCTGCCAAAAATTTGTAACACACCCAAGCAAAAGTTGCTCAAGGTTAAGTTGTATCTGTAGCACAACTTTATTCTTAAACCCAGAAAAAAAAATCTTGGGTAAAATTTACTGTAGAAGTTTGGCCTGATCTAGAAATGTGATAGAGGAAATCCCAACCTAAGCATGAAAAAGTGGTGTAACTCTTGGAAACAGGAACTTTAATGGGCCCTGTAAGGTGATATTAGTAGAAGGAAGATTTAGCTGCCCTTCTCTACTCCTTTCCTCTCAGCTCTTCCCTCTGTACTGTGAACAAGCTCTACCACTGCAGTCAGCACTTCCCCTCACTCTGCCAAAATGCAGCTTTAAATGAGTTTTCACAAGTCAATTCTAAAAGGCTTTATTATGGAAATAGTTCACGCCTTCAAGGAATATATTTAGGTCTCGTGAAAAATGCCAAGTTGCGAGCTCTGGAGGCAAATTCTAAATTTATAAACAAATCAGGCTGAAGTCATCCCAAAGTATCCTGTGTCTCCAACAGGAGTGCTCAGGCTCCTGCTGTAGGGGATGGTGGCTGTGGTCCTGCCCTGCCCTCCCAGCATTTCAGAATCACAGAATCACAGAATCCCTAGGGCTGGAAAAGACCTCCAAGATCATTGAGTCCAACCATTAACTCAGCACTGCTAAACTGTAAATACCACATCTATGTGGTTTTTGAACACTTCCAGGGATGGTGATTCCACTGCTGCCCTGAGCAGCCTCTCCCTGACCTTTCAGTGAAGAAATCCTTCCTAATATCCAGTCTAAAACCTGTCTTGGTGCAAGCTGAGGCTGCTGCCTCTGTTCTGGTTAGCTGGGAGAAGTGAAGCTGGCTCCAGCCTCCTGTCAGGTGTCTGAGCGGGCTCCGGAGACAGCCACTGAGGGCCAGGAAGCTGAAAAAGGGATTGGGAAACCTTCTCTATAGGGACAGGAGCAGAAAATTAGGGATGTGAGCCTGGAGAAGGCTGTGTGCAGACCCCACAGCACCTTCCAGTGTCTGAAGGGGCTGCAGGGAAGCAGGAGAGGGACTCGGGATCAGGAACTGGAGTGACAGGACAAGGGGGAATGGCTTCACACTGAAAGAGAGGAAATTCAGGTTTGGTTATTGGGAAGGAATCATTCCCTGGGAGGGTGGAAGGCCCTGGCACAGGGTACCCAGAGCAGCTGTGGCTGCCCCTGGATCCCTGAAGTGTCCGAGGCCAGGCTGGACAGGGCTTGGAGCAGCCTGGGATGGTGGAAGGTGTCCCTGCCATGGCAGGGGGGAACCAGCTGATCTTCAAGGTCCCTTCCAACCCAAACCATTCCTCACTCCCATGTGCGACACCCGAGTGCGGCACACGGCGCTCAGCGCCACCGACGGGCAGAGGGTGACAGCAGGGCTCTGTCGCCGTGAAGCCTCCCGGGGTTACCTCCGGCGCGGTGCCGGCCGTGCCCGGCCAGGGCCGTGCGAGTGTCGCGCTGTCCCCTCCGGGCCCCGGGGCTCGGCCGCTCCCTCAGCGCGGCCTGCAGGGGGCGCT